>NW_020867087.1:0-156061 GCF_003369695.1 Bos indicus x Bos taurus
TGATGAGTGCATGCACAGTCAAGTGATCAGTGCTTGAGATCAATGTGATCAGTGCATGATGAGTCACGAGATCAGTGCTAGATCTGTCACGTGATCAGTGTATGCTCATCCACGTATCAGTGCATGTGCAGTCAAGTGATCAGTGCATGATAGCAATGTGGTCATTTCATGGTCAGTCACGTTATCAGTGCATGATCTGCTACGTGATCAGTGCATGATCACTCACGTGATCAGTGTATGAGCATCCACGTGATCAGTGCATGATCAGTAACGTGATCAGTGTATGATCATCCACGTGATCAGTGCATGCGCAGACATGTGATCAATGCATGATATCCACGTGATCAGCATGTGATCAGTGACATGATCCGAGCCATTCAGACATGTGATCACTGCATGCTCAGTCACGTGGTAAGTTCACGACCAGCAACGTGATTAGTGGGTTATCGGCCACGTGATCAGTGCATGATCATCCAAGTGTCAGTGCATGCGCAGTCAAGTGATCAGTGCATGATAGCAATGTGATCAGTGCATGATCAGTCACGTGATCAGTGCATGATCTGCTACGTGATCAGTGCACGATAGCCACGTAATCAGTGCATGATAGCCAGGTGATTAGTGCATGATCAGTCACGTGTTCAGTGTATGATCATCCACGAGATCAGTGCATGCGCAGTCACATGAAGAGAGCATGATCAGCCACGTAATCAGTGCATGATAGCCATGTGATCAGTGCATAATAGCCAGGTGATCAGTGCATGATCAGTCACGTGATCAGTGCATGAGCAGTCACGTCATCAGTGCATGATCATTCATGTGATCAGTGCATGATCATCCACGTGATCAGTGCATTATCAGTCACGTGATCAGTGCATGAGCAGTCACGGCATCAGTGCATGATCAGTCACGTGATCAGTGTGTGATCATCCACTTGTTCAGTGCATGCACAGTCTCGTTATCAGTGTATGATAGGAGCTCAGCAGTGAGGAATCATGCTGCTGAACTGGCAATAATCAAGCAGGTGACCAGGCAGGAATCATGCAGCTCAGCTGGCAATTGTCAAGCAGATGAGCAGACAGAAATCCCGCAGCTCAATTGGCAATTATCATGCAGATGAGCCGGCAGGAATCACGCAGCTCAGCAGGCCCTGATCACGTGACTCTGCAGGCACTGATCACGTGGCTGATCAAGTATAGATCACGTGACTGAGCATGCACTGATCACGTGGCTATCATGCACTGATCACGTGACTTCGAATGCACTGATGACATGGATGATCAGGCACTGATCACGTGGCTCAGCATGCACTGATCACGTGTTTCTCTCGCAGTGATCAGTGACTAACAGGCGCTGATCATGTGACTGTGCACGCACTGATCACGTGGATGATCAGGAACTGACCACCTGACTGAGCATGCAGTGATCACGTGGCTGATCGTTCACTGATCACGTGTTTATCATACGGTGATCACGTGACAGAGAGGCGCTGATCACGTGAATGTGCAGTCAGTGATCACGTGGCTGATCATGCACTGATATCGTGACTGAGCATGCACTGATCATGTGCCGGGAGACGGTGAGGCATTCCACTCTGGACAAAGGTCATGAGGAAGGAGGCTCGGCATACGCAAATGCGGGGTCAAGCCTCAGGAATCCACCCGGATATTCTCGAGCATCTACCCCCCAAAAAAACCAGAGTCTGCCTACTTTATTGCTTTGTGCTCTCACCTCTGATTTTACTGGGGGCTGTCCCCCACCACCATCTCGCTCTCTCTGTCAAAGAGTTAACTTACAGCTCCAATTGATAAAGTTCCTTGTCATTCTTCCCTTTCACTTCCAGCTGAGTCTCCATCTGGAGCACGGAACCCACCACGCTTACTAATTATGCCTGGGCTGCTAAGACCCACTCGAGAAGGTGTCTAGGGTGAGGCACCTTCCGCTATTCGAGAGGTCGCCTGTGGCCTACGTAAGTGGTGCAAACTTCTTGTCTTGAAGATTTATTGGACTCCTGCGTAAACCAAGCTACTCAGTCTCTTTTCTCCACCGAAATTTCCTACTGAGCTGTCCTCATACTATTATTCTTGATATCTCTGATTAGCATATAAATAGTCGCCTAGGCCATCTCTCCTTAGAATACTCTGGATAAGCTGGTGCTGGTCCCCGGGCAGGTGGCGCCCGAACAGGGACCTCAGGAGGCAATGATCAAAGAGCTGAGCAGAAACGAACCACTCAATCAGCAGGCAATAAGCATGGAGCTCAGCAGGGACGAATCATGCTTCTCAACTGGCAATAATCAAGCAGGTGACCAGGCAGGCATCACGCAGCTCAGCAGGCCCTGATCACGTGACTCTGCAGGCACTGATCACGTGGCTGATCAAGTATAGATCACGTGACTGAGCATGCACTGATCACGTGGCTTTCATGCACTGATCACGTGACTGCTTATGCACTGATGACATGGATGATCAGGCACTGATCACGGGGCTCGCCATGCACTGATCACGTGTTTATCATGCAGTGATCAGTGACTGACAGGCGCTGATCATGTGACTGTGCATGCACTGATCACCTGACTGAGCATGCAGTGATCACGTGGCTGATCGTGCACTGATCACGTGTTTATCATACAGTGATCACGTGACAGAGAGGCGCTGATCACGTGAATGTGCAGTCAGTGATCTCTTGCCTGATCAGGCATTGATATCGTGACTGAGCATGCACTGATCATGTGCCGGGAGACGGTGAGGCATTCCACTCTGGACAAAGGTCATGAGGAAGGAGGCTCGGCATATGCAAATGGGGGATCGAGCCTCAGGAGTCCACCCGGATATTTTCGAGCATCTACCCCCAAAAAAACCAGAGTCTGCCTACTTTATTGCTTTGTGCTCTCACCTCTGATTTCACTGGGTGCTGTCCCCCACCACCATCTCGCTCTCTCTGTCAAAGAGTTAACTTACAGCTCCAATTGATAAAGTTCCTTGTCATTCTTCCCTTTCACTTCCAGCTGAGTCTCCATCTGGAGCACGGAACCCACCACGCTTACTAATTATGCCTGGGCTGCTAAGACCCACTCGAGAAGGTGTCTAGGGTGAGGCACCTTCCGCTATTCGAGAGGGCGCCTGCGGCCTACGTAAGTGGTGCAAACTTCTTGTCTTGAAGTTTTATTGGTCTCCCGCGTAAACCAAGCTACTCAGTCTCTTTTCTCGACCGAATTTTCCTACTGAGCTATCCTCATACTATTATTCTTGATATCTCTGATTAGCATATAAATAGTCGCCTAGGCCATCTCTCCTTCGAATACCCTGGATCAGCTGGGGCTGGTCCCCGACAGGTGGCGCCTGAACAGGGACCTCAGGAGGCAATAATCAAAGAGCTGAGCAGACACGAACCACGTGATTCGTGCCTGATCAGTTCCTTGATTATTGCCTTCTGAGATGCGTGATTCGTGCCTGCTCAGCTTTTTGGGTTTTTCCTGCTGAGGCACGTGATCAGTGCATGATAGCCACGTTATTAGCGCATCTCAGTCAGGTGATCAGTGCATGATAGCCACCTGATCAGTGCTTGCTCAGTCACGTGATCAGCCCCTCTCAGTCACATGATCAGTGCATGATAGCCTCGTGATCATTGCATGCTCAGTCACGTGATCAGTGCAGGATCAGCCTCGTGATAAGTGCCTGCTCAGTCAGGTTATCAGGGACTGCTGAGTTACGGGATTATTGCCAGTTCATCTGCTTGATTAGTTCCTGCTCAGCTGCGTGATTAGTGCCTGCTCAGCTGTGTGATTTGTCCCTGCTCAGCTGCCTGAGTAGTGCCTGCTAAGCTGCCTAAATAATGTCTGCTCAGTCACGGGATTAAAGCCTCCTGAGACATGATTCGAGTGTGCTTAGTCACATCATTACAGTCTGCTCAGCTCCATGATTATCGACTGCTGGGCTGTGTGATTCCTGCCTCATGAGCTCATTGTTTATTGCCTGCTGAGCTGCGTGATTCCTACCTCCTCAGCTGCTTGATAATTTCGAGCTGAGCTGCATGATTTCTGCCTGCTCAGCTGCTTGATAATTGCAGGCTGAGCTGAGTGTTTCCTGGCTGCTCAGGGGCTTGATAATTGCAAGCTGAGCTGCGTTATTCGTGCCTGATCAGCTCCTTGATTATTGCCTTCTGAGATGCGTGATTCGTGCCTGCTCAGCTTTTTGGTTTTTTCCTGCTGAGGCAGGTGATCAGTGCATGATAGCCACGTGATCAGCACATGATCAGCGACATGATCAGAGCCATTCAGACATGTGATCACTGCATGCTCAGTCACGTGATAGCTTCATGATCAGCAATGTTATTAGTGCATGATCGGCCACGTGATCAGTGCATGCACAGTCAAGTGATCAGTGTATGAGAGCTACGTGATCAGTGCGTGATCAGCTACGTGATCAGTGCATGATAGCCAGGTGATCAGTGCATGATCAGTCACGAGATCAGTGCAAGACCTGTCACGTGATCAGTGTATGACCATCCACGTATCAGTGCATGCGCAGTCAAGTGATCAGTGCTTGAGATCAATGTGATCAGTGCATGATGAGTCACGTGATCAGTGCAAGATCTGTCACGTGATCAGTGTATGATCATCCACGTATCAGTGCATGTGCAGTCAAGTGATCAGTGCATGATAGCAATGTGGTCAGTTCATGGTCAGTCCAGTTATCAGTGCATGATCTGCTACGTGATCAGTGCATGATAGCCACGTGATCAGTGCATGATCAGTCACGTGATCAGTGTATGAGCAGCCACTTTGATCAGTGCATGGGCAGTCATGTGATCAGTGCATGATAGCCACGTGATCAGCACATGATCAGTGACATGATCAGAGCCATTCAGACATGTGATCACTGGATGCTCAGTCACGTGATAAGTTCATGATCAGCAACGTGATTAGTGCATGATCGGCCACGTGATCAGTGCATGATCGGCCACGTGATCAGTGTATGATCAGCCACGTGATCAGTGCATGCACAGTCAAGTGATCAGTGTATGATCAGTCACGTGATCAGTGCATGATAACCACGGCATCAGTGCATGATAGCCAACTGATCAATGCATGATCAGTTGCATGATCAGTGCATGATCAGTCACGTGATCTGTGTATCATCATCCACGTAATCAGTGCATGCGCAGTCAAGTGATCAGTGCATGATAGCGACGTGATCAGTGCATGATCAGTCACGTGATGAGTGCATGATCAGCTCCGTGATCTGTGCATGAGTGCCAGGTCATCAGTGCACGATCAGTCTCGTGATAGGTGTATGATTAGCCACGTGATCAGTGCACAATAGTCACGTAATGAGTGAATGATACCCAGGTGATTAGTGCATGCACAGTCACGTGATCAGTGCATGATAGCCACGAGATCAGAGCATGATCAGCCACGTGATCAGAGCATGATAGCCACATTATAAATGAATTATCATTTACATGATCAGTGCATGCACAGTCAGGTGATCAGTGCATGATTGTCACGTGATCAATGCAAGGTCAGTCACGTGATCCGTGCATGATCAGCCACGTTATCTGTGCCTGATCAGCCACATGATCAATGCATGATCAGTCACGTGATCAGTGTATGAGCAGCCACGTGATCAGTGCATGATCAGTCACGTGATCAGTGTATTATCATCCACGAGATCAGTGCATGCACAGTCACGTGAAGAGAGCATGATCAGCCACGTAATCAGTGCATGATAGCCACGTGATCAGTGCATGATAGCCACGTAATCAGTGCATGATCAGTCACGTGATCAGTGCATGATCAGTCACGTGATCAGTGCATGAGCAGTCACTTCATCAGTGCATGATCAGTCACATGATCAGTGTATGAGCAGCCACGTGATCAGTGTATGATCATCCACGTGATCAGGCATGGGCAGACATGTGATCATTGCATGATAGCCACGTGATCAGCACATGATCAGTGACATGATCAGAGCCATTCAGACATGTGATCACTGCATGCTCAGTCACGTGATAAGTTCATGATCAGCAACGTGATTAGTGCATGATCGGCCACGTGATCAGTGCATGATCAGCCACGTGATCAGTGAATGATCAGCCACGTGATCAGTGTATGATCAGCCACATGATCAGTGCATGCGCAGTCATGTGATCAATGCATGATAGTGGCGTGATCTGTGCATGATCAGTCAGGTGATCAGAGCAAGATCTGTCACATGATCCGTGTATGATCATCCACGTAATCAGTGCACGGGCAGTAAAGTGATCAGTGAATGATCGCGACGTGATCAGTGCATGATCAGTCACGTGATCAGGGCATGATCAGCTACGGGATCAGTGCATGAGTGCCAGGTGATCAGGGCATGATCAGTCTGGTGATCAGTGTATGATCAGCCATGGGATCAGTGCACCATAGCCACGTAATCAGTGCATGATAGCCAGGTGATTAGTGCATGATCAGTCACGTGGTCAGTGTATGATCATCCACGAGATCAGTGCATGCACAGTCACGTGATCAGTGCATGATCAGCCACGTAATCAGTGCATGATAGCCACGTGATCAGTGCATGATAGCCACGTGATCAGTGCATGATCAGTCACGTCATCAGTGCAGGATCAGTCACCTGATCAGTGCATGATCATCCACGTGATCAGTGAATGATCAGTCACGTGATCAGTGCATGATCAGCCACGTGATCGGAGCATGATAGCCACGTTAAAATGAATGAATATTTAAACGATCAGTGCATGCGCAGGCACGTGATCAGTGTATGATCATCCAAGTGATCAGTGCATGCACAGTCACGTGATCAGTGCATGATCAGTCACGTGATCACGGCCTGCTGAGTTACACGATTAGCGCCTGCTCATCTGATTGATTAGTTTCGGCTCTGCTGCGTGATTAGTGCCTGCTCAGCTGTGTGATTGGTCCCAGCTCATCTGCATGAGTAGTGCGGGCTGAGCTGCCTGATTAATGTCTGATCAGACATGGGTTTAGAGCCTGCTGAGACATGATTCGAGTGTGCTTAGTCACGTCATTACAGTCTGCTCAGCTCCATGATTATCGACTGCTGGGCTGTGTGATTCCTGCCTCCTGAGCTCATTGTTTATTGCCTGCTGAGCTGCCTGATTCCTGCCTGCTCAGCTGCTTGATAATTGCCAGCTGAGCTGCGTGATTCCTGCCTGCTCAGCTGCTTGATAATTGCCAGCTGAGCTGTGTGATTCGTTCCTGCTCAGCTCCTTGATTACTGCCTTCTGAGATGGGTGATTCGTGCCTACTCAGCTCTTTGATTATTGCCTGCTGAGGCACGTGATCTGTGCATGATAGCCACGGGATCAGCTCCTCTCAGTCCTGTGATAAGTGCTAGATAGAAACGTGATCAGTGCCTGCTCAGTCATGTCATCACCGCCTCTCAGTTACGTGATCAGTGCATGATAGCCAGGTGATTAGTGCATGCTCAGTCACGTGATCATGGTCCTGCTGAGTTACAGAATTAGCGCCTGCTCATCTGCTTGATTAGTTCCTGCTCAGCTGCATGATTCCTGCCGGCTCAGCTAACTGATAATTTACAGCTGAGCTGCGGGATTCCTGCCTTCTCAGCTGCTTGATGATTGACAGCTGAGCTGCGGTATTCCTGCCTGCTCAGCTGATTGATATTTGCCAGCTGAGCTGCGTGATTTGTGCCTCCTCAGCTCCTTGAGCATTGCCTTCTGAGCTGTGTAATTCGTGCCTGCTCAGCTCTTTGATTATTGCCTTCTGAGGCACGTGATCACTGCATGATAGGCACGTGATCAGCGCCTCTCAGTCACGCGATCTGTGCATGATAGCCACCTGATCAGTGCCTGCTCAATCACGTCATTAGTTCATGATAGCCAGTGATCAGTGCCTGCTCAGTCAAGGGATCAGGGCCTGCTGAGTTTCGGGATTAGCGCCTGCTCATCTGTTTGATTAGTTCCTGCTCAGCTGCTTGATTAGTGCCTGCTCAGCTGTGTGATTGGTCCCTTCTCAGCTGCGGGAGTAGAGCCTGCTGAACTGCCTGATTAATGTCTGCTCAGTGACGTGTTTAGAGCCTGCTGAAATGTGATTCGACTGTGCTTAGTCACGTCATTACAATCTGCTCAGCTCCATGATTATTGACTGCTGAGCTGCAGGATTCATGCCTGCTCAGTTCCTTGATTATTGCCTGCTGAGCTGCGGGATTCCTGCCTGCTCAGCTCCTTGATTAGTGCCTGATGAGCTGCCTGATTCGTGCCTGCTCAGCTCCTTGATTAGTGCCTCCTGAGCTGTGTGATTCCTGCCTGCTCAGCTCCTTGATTAGTGCCTGCTGAGCTGCGTGATTCCTGCCTGCTCAGCTCCTTGATTTTTGCTTGCTGAGGCACTTGAGTAGTGCTTGATAGCGACATGATCAGCGCCTCTCATGCACGTGATTAGTGCATGATAGGAACATGATCAGTGCCTGCTCAGTCACGTGATCAGTGCCCCTCAGTCATGTGATCAGTGCATGATAGCCACGTGATCAGTGTTTGCTCAGTCACGTGATTAGTGCATGATCAGCCACGTGAACAGTGCCTGCTCAGTCTCGGGATCAGAGCCTCTCAGTCAGGTGATCAGTGCATGATAGGCAGGTGATCAGTGCCTGCTCAGTTACTTGATCTGTTCCTGCTCAGTCACGTGCTCTGCCCCTCTCAGTCACGTGATCAGTGCATGATAGCCACCTGATCAGTGCCTGCTCGGTCACATGATCAGGGCCTTCTGAGTTACGGGATTAGCGCCTGCTCATCTGCTTGATTAGTTCCTGTTCAGCTTCCTGATTAGTGACTGCTCAGCTTCGTGAGTAGTGCCTTCTGAGCTCCCTGATTAATGTCTGCTCAGTTATGGGTTTAGAGCCGGCTGAGACATGATTTGAGTGTGCTTAGTCACGTCATAACAGTCTGCTCAGCTCCATGATTATCAACTGCTGAGCTGGGTGATTCCTGCCTCCTGAGCTCCTTGTTTAGTGCCTGCTGAGCTGCGTGATTCGTGCCTGCTAAGCTGCTTGATAATTGCGAGCTGAGCTGCGTGATTCCTGCCTGCTGAGCTCCTTGATTACTACCTGCTGAGCTGCGTGATTCCTGCCTGCTCAGCTGATTGATAATTGCCAGCTGACTGCGTGATTTGTGCCTGCTCAGCTCCTTGATTATTGCATTCTGAGCTGTGTAATTCGTGCCTGCTCAGCTCTTTGTTTATTGCCTGCTGAGGCAGGTGATCAGTGCATGATAGGCACGTGATCACCGCCTCTCAGTCACGTGATCAGTGCATGATAGCCACCTGAACAGTGCCTGCTCAATCACGTCATTAGTTCATGATAGCCAGTGATCAGTGCCTGCTCAGTCACGTGATCAGGGTCTGCTGAGTTCCGGAATTAGCGCCTGCTCATCTGCTTGATTAGTTCCTGCTCAGCTGCGTGATTACTGCCTGCTCAGCTGTGTGGTTGGTCCCTCCTCAGCTGCGTGATAAGTGCCTGCTGAGCTGCCTGTTTAATGCCTGCTCAGTCACGGGTTTAGAGCCTGCCGAGACATGATTCGAGTGTGCTTAGTCACGATATTACAGTCTGCTCAGCTCCATGATTATCGACTGCTGAGCTGTGTGATTCCTGCCTCCTGAGCCCCTTGTTTACTGCCTGCTGAGCTGTGTCATTCGTGCCTGCTCAGCTCCTTGATTATTGACTGCTGAGCTACCTGATTCGTGCCTGCTCAGCTCCTTGATTATTGCCTGCTGAGCTGCCTGATTCCTGCCTTCTCAGCTCCTTGATTATTGCCTGCTGAGCTGCCTGATTCGTGCCTGCTCAGCTCTTTGATTATTGCCTTCTGAGGCACGTGATCAGTGCATTATAGGCACGAGATCTGTGCCTGCTCAGTCAAGTGATTAGCGCCTCTCAGTCACGGGATAAGTGCATGATAGCCACGTGATCAGTGACTGCCCAGTCACGTGATCAGCGCCTCTCAGTCACGTGATAACAGTGCATGATAGCCACCTGATCAGCGCCTGCTCAGTCACATGATCAGGGCCTGCTGAGTTATGGGATTAGCACCTGCTCATCTGCTTGATTCGTTCCTGCTCAGCTGCGTGAGTAGTGCCTGCTCAGCTGCCTGATTAATGTCTGCTCAGTCACGAGTTTAGAGCCTGCTGAGACATCATTCGAGTGTCCTTAGTCACGTCATTACAGTCTGCTCAGCTCCATGATTATCGACTGCAGAGCTGTGTGATTCCTGCCTCCTGAGCTCCTTGTTTATTGCCTGCTGAGCTGCGTGATTCGTGCCTGCTCAGCTCCTTGACTACTGCCTGCTGAGCTGCCTGATTCCTGCCTGCTCAGCTCCTTGACTACTGCCTGCTGAGCTGCCTGATTCCTGCCTGCTCAGCTCCTTGATTATTGCCTGCTGAACTGCCTGATTCGTCCCTGCTGAGCTCCAAGATTATAGCCTGCTGAGCTGCGTGATTCCTGCCTCTCAGCTCTTTGATTATTTCGTGCTCAGTCACGTGATCAGCGCCTCTAAGTCAGGTGATCAGTGCCTGCTCATTCACGTGATCAGAGCCTTTCAGTCACGTGATCAGCGCATGATAGCCACCTGATCAGTGCCTGCTCAGTCAGGTGATCAATGCATGATCAGCGTCTTGATCAGTGCCTGCTCAGTCAAGGGATCAGGGCCTGCTGAGTTTCGGGATTAGCGCCTGCCCATCTGTTTGATTAGTTCCTGCTCAGCTGCGTGATTAGTGCCTGCTCAGCTGTGTGATTGGTCCCTGATCAGCTGTGTGATTGGTCCCTGCTCAGCTGCGTTAGTGGAGCCTGCTGAACTGCCTGATTAATGTCTGCTCAGTCACGTGTTTAGAGCCTCCTGAAAAGTGATTCGACTGTGCTTAGTCACGTCATTACAGTCTTCTCAGCTCCATGATTATCGACTGCTGAGCTGCGGGATTCATGCGTGCTCAGTTTCTTGATTATTGCCTGCTGAGTTGCGGGATTCCTGCCTGCTCAGCTCCTTGATTAGTGCCTGCTGAGCTGCCTGATTCCTGCCTGCTCAGCTCCTTGCTTAGTGCCTGCTGAGCTGTGTGATTCCTGCCTGCTCTGCTCCTTGATTTTTGCCTGCTGAGGCACGTGAGTAGTGCATGATAGCCACGTGATCAGCGAGTCTCAGTCAGGTGATCAGTGCATGATAGGCAGGTGATCAGTGCCTGCTCAGTTACGTGATCAGCGCCTCTCAGTCACGTGATCAGTGCATGATAGCCACCTGATCAGTGCCTGCTCAGTCACGTTATCAGGGCCTGCTGAGTTACGGGATTATCGCCTGCTCATCTGCTTGATTAGTTCCTGTTCAGCTGCGTGATTAGTGCCTGCTCAGCTGTGTGAGTAGTGCCTTCTGAGCTCCCAGATTAATGTCTGCTCAGTCACGGGTTTAGAGCATGCTGACCCATGATTCGAGTGTGCTTAGTCACGTCATTACAGTCTGCTCAGCTCCATGATTATCAACTGCTGAGCTGTGTTATTCCTGCCTCCTGAGCTCCTTGTTTATTGCCTGCTGAGCTGCGTGATACATGCCTGCTAAGCTGCTTGATAATTGCAAGCTGAGCTGCGTGATTCCTGCCTGCTCAGCTCCTTGATTACTGCCTGCTGAGCTGACTGATTCCTGCCTTCTTAGCTCCTTGATTATTGCCTGCTGAGCTGCGTGATTCCTGCCTGCTCAGCTGATTGATAATTGCAAGCTGAGCTGCGTGATTCCTGCCTGCTGAGCTCCTTGATTACTACCTGCTGAGCTGCGTGATTCCTGCCTGCTCAGCTGATTGATAATTGCCAGCTGAGCTGCGTGATTTGTGCCTGCTCAACTCCTTGAGTATTGCCTTCTGAGCTGCGTAATTCTTGCCTGCTCTGCTCTTTGATTATTGCCTGCTGAGGCACGGGATCAGTGCTTGATAGGCACGTGATCACCTCCTCTCAGTCACATGATCAGTGCATGATAGCCACCTGAACAGTGCCTGCAAAATCACGTCATTAGTTCATGATAGCCAGTGATCAGTGCCTGCTCAGTCACGTGATCAGGGCCTGCTGAGTTCCGGAATTAGCGCCTGCTCATCTGCTTGATTAGTTCCTGCTCAGCTGCGTGATTAGTGCCTGCTCAGCTGTGTGGTTGGTCCCTCCTCAGCTGCGTGAGAAGTGCCTGCTGAGCTGCCCGTACTGTCTGCTCAGCAACGTGTTTAGAGCCTGCTGAGACTTGATTCGAGTGTGCTTAGTCACGTCATTACAGTCTGCTCAGCTCCATGATTATCGACTGCTGAGCTGTGTGATTCCTGCCTCCTGAGCTCCTTGTTTACTGCCGGCTGAGCTGTGTCATTCGTGCCTTCTCAGCTCCTTGATTATTGCCTGCTGAGCTGCCTGACTCCTGCCTTCTCAGCTCCTTGATTAGTGCCTGCTGAGCTGCCTGATTCGTGCCTGCTCAGCTCTTTGATTATTGCCTGCTGAGGCAGGTGATAAGTGCATTATCGGCACGTGATCTGTGCCGGCTCAGTCACGTGATTAGCGCCTCTCAGTCATGTGATCAGTGCAAGATAGCCAAGTGATCAGTGCTGGTTCAGTCCCGTGATCAGTGCATGATCAGCCTCGTGATCAGTGACTGCTCATTCACGTGATCAGAGCCTCTCAGTCATGGGATCAGTGCATGATAGCCACCTGATCAGTGCCTGCTCAGTCACGTTATCAGGGCCTGCTGAGTTACGGGATTATCGCCTGCTCATCTGCTTGATTAGTTCCTGGTCAGCTGCTTGATTAGTCTCTGCTCAGCTGCGTCTGAGTAGTGCCTGCTGAGCTGCCTGATTAATGTCTGCTCAGTCACGGGTTTAGAGCCTGCTGAGATGTGATTCGACTGTGCTTAGTCACGTCATTACAGTCTGCTCAGCTCCATGATTATCGACTGCTGAGCTTCGGGATTCATGCCTGCTCAGCTCCTTGATTAGTGCCTGCTGAGCTGCGCGATTCGTGCCTGCTCAGCTCCTTGATTATTGCCTGCTGAGCTGCGTGATTCGTGCCTGCGCAGCTCCTTGATTAGTGCCTGCTGAGCTGTGTGCTTCGTGCCTGCTCAGCTCCTTTATTAGTGCCTGGTAAGCTGCGTGATTCGTGCCTGTTCAGCTCTTTGATTATAGCCTGCTGAGGCACGTGATCAGCGCCTCTCAGTCACGTGATCACTGCATGATAGGAATGTGATCAGTGCCTGCTCAGTCATGTGATCAGCGCCTCTCAGTCACGTGATCAGTGCATGATAGCCACCTGATCAGTGCTTGCTCAGCCACGTGATCAGCTTAACCATCCTGGGATGAGATATGAAGAAACATGGTAATTTATTGGTTTGGATTAGATTTTGGTTGCCAGAGAATAGTTCTGTAAATCAAACACAAATTATTATTATTAGTTTTTTTTCTCATGGTAGATCCTGGAGATGGTGGTCCAAGAGCTCGTGTGCTCTGTGGAACCAAGCATCTTCTTTCTTACTAATCAGACATTCAGGCCTCTTTTGTTAAGGGACCATAGATGCCCCAAAATTTGCTTCAACTCCAACCTTCATGTTGTCATTCTAGCTAACAAGAAGAAAGGAAGAAAGTTAGAAGAAGGTTACTTTTTAGGAAAATCCCCAGAATCTGCACATGTCATCTTCATGGATATCTCAGAGGCCAAAACCTAGTCATGTGGACACACTCAGCTCCAAGGTACCTGGAAAAATACTGTACTCTTTTCATCCATATTTCTGCTTAAAGTTTGGCGAGTATAACACTGTTAAAGAGGAAGGAACAATTTTCTTCTTTTTTGATGTCTACAACATAAATAAGCTAGCTCAAGTGTATCAATAAATTTGTCTATAAAGAGAATTTAGGAAGAGAACCTTCCATGATGTTTTTTTTTTTTTATGAGTCACAGGATGCAACAATAAGATATCAGTTATCAGTCCATGATTACACTCTTCTAGGGTGCTTCCTGAGACAGAAATTACCTTCTGTCTCTTGTATGCTATTATTATTTGTTCTGACATAGGCAAACCTAGTTCTACATGATATACAGAAAAAAATCACCTGTTTCTTTCACAATACCTTCATTCAAATTGCTGCCACAATAGAGACCTGTTTTGAAAGTTTTCAAAAGTAAAACTAGGTTTAATTGGTGAAGTCACAAAACAAATAGATTTAAATTCATAGAGTGCTTACCGAATTTCTACTATGTACCAGACAGTGTGCTAAGACAACAAGAGTGCAGTTTGAGCTGATCTTAACATGGCCCAGCCTTCCTGAAATTTTCTCTCTACTTAAGGGTACATATTGTAATAAGGTGATTTTACAAAAAAAAAGTGTGTGTGTATATATATATATATATATATATATATATATATAATTTTGGAAAGTAATACCAAAGAAAGGAAAAGAAATTTTAGACGAACTTGCCCATATGATGAAAGTATCACTACTTATTGTTGCTTTTTTCCCTCCCTTAGGCATGAGGTAGATAAAAGCTTTGGAATTCGGTGGCAAAAATCTGTGTGTGGAAAAGAGATCTTGTGAAATTAAAGGTCCTACACAAATCATGCATAGATATTGTGATAAGAAATCTTACAGAAATTATGCTATAAATACTAAGGGTGTTTCAAAAATATATTCTAAATTTCTAAAAGCTCTGTTTCACATGATATCTTATATATCACATGAAATGAGCCTTTGATAGATTTCATGGTGTTAAAAGGATCATATTTAATTCCAAATGCATCCTTCAGCCTCCTCAGGAATTATGATGCCATTTATTATCTTCTTCCATGAGGTTTGACAAAATTGTGGCATATATTAACTGCTTGACAATTACATGTTGCCGAGTAACTCATTTGGTCTCAAGCTGATGCTCAATTAAACATCTAGGAAGACAAATAATTAAAAAAAAAAAAAGTATTAGTTTCTGCTTTGTGATGTAAATGCTTTGCAGAATTTAAAGAATTTTAAGAAAGCAATATAACAATCTAAGATAATTGCCTTATTAATCCTGGAAGGGTCCTCATTTTACTGAAAATAACACAGAGCCTCACAAACATCTAACATGAATTTTTAAAAAACATTCTTCTGCAACAGTAGAATGGGGATAAATACTGATGTCTTATTAATTCTGAAGTTAGTGTGTTTGCTCTCCTTAAGTAATCTAATTATTTCACATTGTGAAGCTATTTGAAATTTAGGTTGGCCGTCAAAAGTAGCATAAAAGTGATCTCTAGTTTTATTTTCAGAAGCAATGTTTATCTTTAAATGCCTTTTTGTGGCATTTCATCACTCTCTCCAAGTAAAACTGTTTCCTATTTTCATTAAATACTGAATTAAAAAATGGTGACAATATAATTAGTTGACTTATGAAAGATGTTCTAATGCTTAAAAAATTAAATGACAAAATTATATTAAAGTTTGAGAGCATCTGATAGTACAGATGGAGAAGGCAATGGCGACCCACTCCAGTACTCTTGCCTGGAAGATCCCATGGATGGAGGAATCTGGTAGGCTGCAGTCCATGGGGTCACTGGGAGTTGGACACGACTGAGTGACTTTACTTTCACTTTTCACTTTCATGCATTGGAGAAGGAAATGGCAACCCACTCCAGTATTCTTGCCTGGAGAATCCCAGGGACAGGGGAGCCTGGTGGGCTGACGTCTACGGGGTCGCACAGAGTCAGACACGACTGAAGGGACTTAGCAGATAGTACAGATACTTCTGAAAGCAAAGCACAATACACATTAAAAATATCCCAGTCTTGAGAGTTCAAGATGGCAGTGTTGAAGCCTAACTCACTTCCTCTCATGGATGCAACAAATCTACAATCACATATGGAATAATTCTCGCAGAAAGGGACCTGAAAACTGAATGAACAAAGAGTCTACAACAAAAGGGGGAAAATATAGCATTAAGATGGGTGGGAGAGGCAGAGAGACAGTCTTGCCAAGAAAAATACAGCAGTCCAACCAGTGAGCCACAACTGAGTGGAATCACAAAGGGTTAGATCTTTATCCTAACCAGCAAAGAATGCAGGCTCCACATTAGGAATCACAACCCATAATCCTGTATGGGAAGGACCAGCCCCCCCAAGCACCTGAGCCAGAACTGTCTTTGAGTGTTTGTCTCCTGCAGAGGCATGGGTTAGCAGTGGCCTGCCATGGGGACAGGGGTGCTGGTTGCAGCAGACCTGGGTCACGCAGCATTATTCAACATAGGGCCACAAAGCAGACGACCCACAAACTGCAGAACAAGTATACTAAAGAAATCTCACACTGTTAGGAAAGCTCTAGGACCCATAACAGATTTCCCAACCTGGGGATCTGGTAAAGGGACTGAGAACCCCCAGTAAATTTGACTTAGGGGGCCAGTGGGACTGACTGCAGAACTTTCACAGGACTGGGGAAACAGACTAGGTGACCACATATAAAACCTTGCACGTGCCAGGATCCAGGAGAAAGGAGCAGTGTTCCCACAGGAGACTGAGTCAGACTTGCTTGTGAGTGTCCACGAGTCTCCTGTGGAGGCATGGGTCAACAGTTCAGCCTCAGGCCAAACAAGAGGAAGGGAACACAGACCCACCCATCAACAAAAAATTGGATTAAAGATTTACTGAGCATGGCTCCCCCATCAGAATAAGACCCAGTTTCCCCCACAATCAGTCTCTCCCATCAGGAAGTTTCAAGAAGCCTCTTATCCTTATTCACCAGAGGGCAGACAGAATTAAAACCAAAATCAGAAAACTAACCAATCTGATCACATGGACCACAGCCTTGTCTAACTCAATGAAACTATGAGCCATGCCATTTAGGGCCACCCAAGATGGATGGGTCATAGTGGAGAATTCTTACAAAACGTGGTCCACTGGAGAAAGGAAAGGCAAGCCACTTCAGTATTCTTCCCTTGAGAACCCCGTGAACAGCATAAAAAGGCAAAAAGATATGATACTGAAATATGAACTCTCCAGGTTGGTAGGTGCCCAATATGCTATTGGAAAAGAATGGAGAAATAATTCCAGAAACAATGAAGAGACGAGGTCAAAGTGAAAATAACACCCAGCTGTGTATGTGACTGGTAATGGAAGTAAAGCCTGAAACTGAAAAGAACAAAATGCATAGGAACCTGGAATGAATTGCATAGGAACCTAGTCCACGAATCAAGGTAAATTGGAAATGGTCAAGCAGGAGATGGCAAGATCGAACATCAACATTTTAGGAATCAGTGAACTAAAATGGACTGGAATTCAGTTCAGTTCAGTTGCTCAGGGGTGTCCAACTCTTTGTGATCCATGGACTGCAGCATGCCAGACCTCCCTGTCCATCATCAACTCCAGGAGTCTACTCGAACTCTTGTTCATTGTGTTGGTGATGCCATCCATCCATCTCATCCTCTGTCATCCCTTTTCCTGCATTCAGTATTTCCCAGCATCAGGGTCTTTTCTCTTTGCATCAGGTGGCCAAAGTATTGGAGTTTCAACGTCAACATCAGTCCTTCCAATGAACACTTAGGACTGATCTCCTTTAGGATGGACTGTTTGGATCTCCTTGTAGTACAAGGGACTCTCAAAGTCTTCTCCAACACCACAGTTCAAAAGCATCAATTCTTTGGCACTCAGCTTTCCTTATAGTCCAACTCTCACATCCATACATGACAAGTGGGAAAACCTTGACTAGATGGACCTTTGTTGACAAAGTAATGTCTCTACTATTTAATATGCTGTCTAGGTTGGTCATAACTTTTCTTCCAAGGAGCAAGTGTATTTTAATTTCATGGCTGCACTCATCATCTGCAGTGATTTTGGATCCCCCCCAAAGTAAAGTCTGTCACTGCTTACGCTGTTTCCCCATCTATTTGCCATGAAGTGATGGGACCAGATGCCATGATCATAGTTTTCTGAATGTTGAGGTTTAAGCCAACTTTTCCATTCACCTCTTTCACTTTCATCAAGAGGTCTTTAGTTCTTTTTCTCTTTCTGCCATGAGTGTGCTGTTGTCTGCATATCTGAGGTTATTAATTTTTCCTGGCAATCTTGGTTCCAGCTTGTGCTTCATCCAGTCCAGCATTTCTCATGATATGTACTCTGCATAATTCAGATGAACATTTTATCTAGTACTGTGGGCAAGAATCCCTTAGAAGAAATTGAGTAACCCACACAGTCAACAAATGAGTCTGAAATGCAATACTTGGGTGCAATCTCAAAAATGACCAAATGATTTCTGTTCATTTCTGAGGCAAATCATTCAATATCACAATAATCCAAGTCTATGCCCCAAACAATAATCCCAAAGAACTGAAGTCGAATGGTTCTATGATGACCTACAAGACCTCCTAGGACTAACACCAAAAGAAGATGTCCTTTTCATGATAGAGGGCTGGAATGCAAAAGTAGGAAGTCAAGAGATACCCAGAGTAACAGGCATGATTGGCCTTGGAGTGCAAAATGAAGCAGGGCAAAGGCTAACAGAGTTCTGGCATGAAAATGCAGCAGTCATATCAAACACTCTCTTCCAACAACACAAGAGACGACTCTACACATGGACATCACCAGATGATCAATACCAAAATCAATTGATTATATATTTTTTGCAGCTGAAGATGGAGCTCTATAAGGTGAGCAAAATCAAGACTAGGAGCTGACTGTGACTCATATCATGAACTCCTTATTGAAAAATTCAGACTTAAATTGAAGAAAGTAGGGAAAACCATTAAACTCCTCATGCATTACTTAAATCAAAACCCTTCCGATTATACAATGGAATGACAAATAGATTCAAGAGGTTAGATCTGATAGACAGAGTGCCTGAAGAACTGTGGACACAACTCAATTTCATTGTACAGGAGGAGGCAGTGATCAAGAATAAGCCCAAGAAAAAGAAATGCAAAAAGACCAAATGGTTGTCTCTGGAGACCTTAAAAATAGCTGAGAAAAGAAGAGAAGTCAGAGGCAAGGGAAAAAAAGAAAAATATGTCCATCAGAATGCAGAGTTGCAAAGAATAGCAAGGAGAGATAAGAAAGCCATCCTCAGTGATTAATGCAAAGAAACAGAGGAAAACAATATTATTGGGAAAACTAGAGATCTCTTCAAGAAAACTAGAGATACCAAGGGAACATTTCATGAGAAGATGGGCAGAAAGGACAGAAATTGTATGGACCTAACAGAATGAGAAGAGAGTGAGAAGAGGGAGCAAGAATACACAGAACTACACTCACACACAAAGCTTAATAACCATGATGCTGTGATCACTCACCTAAAGCCAGACATTATGGAATCAGAAGTCAAGTGGGACTTAGAAAGAATCACTACAAAGGTAGCGGAGGTGATGGAGTTCCAGCTGAGCTATTTCAAATCTTAAAAGAAGATGCTGTTAAGTGCTGCACTCAAGATGCCAGCAAATATGGAAAATTCAGCAGTGGCTACAGGCCACAGGAAAAGGTCAGTTTTCATTACAATCCCAGAGAAAGGCAATGCCAGAGAATGCTCAAACTACCACACAACTGAACTCATCTTTCATGCTAGCAAAGTAATGCTCAAATTTCTTCAAGTCAGGCTTTAACAGTACATGGATTATGAGTTGCCAAATGTTCAAGCTGGTTTAGAAAAGACAGAGAAATCAGAGATCAAATGGCCAATATCCGTTGGATGATCAAAAAAGCAAGAGAGTTCCAGAAAAACATCTACTTCTGCTTTAGTGACTATGCCAAAGCCTTTGGGTGGATCACAGAAAACTGTGGAAAATATTTAAAGTGATGGGTATACCAGACCACCTGAACAGTCTCCTGAGAAATCTGTGTGCAGGTCAAGAAGCAACAGTTAGAACTGAACATGGAACAACAGACTGTTTCCAAATCAGGGAAGGAATATGTCAAGACTGTATATTGTCACCCTGCTCATTTAACTTACATACAGAATACATCATTCAAAATACTGGGCTGGATGAAGCACAAGCAGGAATCAAGATTGCTGGGAGAAATCTCAATAACCTCACATATGAAGATGACACCACTCTTATGGCAGAAAGCAAAGAAGAACTATAGAGCATCTTTATGAAAGTAAAAGTGGAGAGTGAAAAAAAATGGCTTAAAACTCAACATTCAGGAAAGTAAGATCATAGCATCTGGTCCCCTCACTTAATGGAAAATAGATGCAGGAAACAATGGAAACAGTGACAGACTTTATTTTGGGGGGCTCCAAAATCACAGCAGATATTGACTGTAGTCATGAAATTAAAGACATTTGCTCCTTGGAAGAAAAGTTTTGACTAACCTAGACATCATATTAAAAAGCAGAGACATTTATTTTCCAACAAAGGTCCGTCTAGTCAAAGCTATGGTTTTTCCAGTAGTCATGTATGGATGTGAGAGTTGGACTATAATGAAAACTGTGCCTGGAAGAATTGATGCTTTTGAACTGTGGTGTTGGAGAAGACTCTTGAGAGTCCCTTGGACTGCAAGAAGATCCATCCAGTAAATCCTAAAGGATATCAGTCCTGAATATTTTTTGGAAGGACTGATGGTGAATCTGATACTCCAATACTTTTGCCACCTGATGAGAAGAGCTGACCCATTGAAAAGACCCTGATGCTGGGAAAGATTGAAGGCAGGGGAAGAAGGGGACGACAGAGAATGAGATGGTTGTTTGGCCTCATCGAGTCTATGGACAGGAGTTTGAGTAAGCTCTGGGGGTTGGTGCTGGCAGGGAAGCCTGTCATGCTGCAGTACATGGAGTCATAAAGAATTGGACATGACTGAATGACTGAACTGAACTGAACGAGCCTACACAACATGCTACTGAATAACCAACAGATAATGGAAGAATTAAAAAAGGAAATCAAAATATGCATAGAATCAAATGAAAATATAAACATGACAACCCAAATGTATGGAATTCAGTAAAAGCAGTGCTAAGAGAATGGTTCATAGGAATACAAGCTTATCTCAAGAAACAAGAGCGGAAAAAAAAAAAATAGCATAACTTTACATCTATGTCAACTACAAAAAAAAGAAATGAAGAACCCCAAAGTTAGTATAGGGAAAGACATCATGAAAATCAGAGTGAAATAAGTGAAAAAGAAACAAAGGGGACTATAGCAAATACCACAAAAACGAAAAGCTGGTTCTTTGAGAAGATAAATAAAATTGACAAACCATTAGCCAGACTCATCAAGAAAAAGAGGGAGAATAATCCAACCAGCAAAATTAGAAATGAAAATGGAGAAATCACAACAGACAGCACAGAAATTCAAAGGATCATAAGAGACTACTATCAGCAGCTATATGCTAATAAAATGGGGAACTTGGAAGAAGTGGATAGATTCTTAGAAAAGTAAAACCTTTCAAAGCTGAACCAGAAAAACAGTAGAAAGTCTTAACAGACCCATCACAAAGATGGAAATAGAAATTGTAATAAAAAATCTTCAGCAAACAAAAGTCAAGGACCAGATGACTTCATAGGTGAAAACTACCAAAACTTTAGAGAACAGTTAAGATCTATCCTACTCAAACTCTGCCATAAAATTACAGAGGAAAGTAAACTCCCAAAGCCACTCTATGAGGCCACCATCACCCTAATACCAAAACCAGACAAAGATGCCACAATAAAAGAAAACTACAGATCGTATCACTGATTAACATAGATGCAGAAATCCTCAACAAAATTCTAGCAAACAGAGTCCAACAACATATTGAAAAGATCATACATCAGGACCAAGTGGGCTTTGTGCCAGGAATGCAAGAATTCTTCAATTTTTACAAATCAATCAATGTGATACACCACATTAACAAATTGAAAGGTAAAAACCATAAGATTATCTCAATAGATGCAGAGAAAGCCTTTGAAAATTTAACAACCATTTATGATAAAAACTCTCCAGAAAGCAGGCAAAGAAGGAATATACCTCGACATAATAAAAGTCATATATGATAAATCTACAGCACACATTATGCTCAATGGCGAAAAATTGAAAGCATTTCCTTTAAAGTCAGGAGCAAGACAAGGTTGACCACTCTTACCACTACTATTAAACATAGTTTTGGAATTTTAGTCACAACAATTAAAGAAGAATAAGAAATAAAAGGAATCCATATATAGAAAACTATAAAACACTGATGAAACAAATCCATGACACAAATAATTGGAGAAATATGCTATGTTTATGGATTGGAAGAATCAATTTAGTGAAAATAAGTATACTACCCAAAGCAATCTATAGATTCAATGCAATCCCAACAGTATTTTTCATAGAACTAGAACAAGTAATTTCACAATTTGTATGGAAACACAAAAAAACCCTCGAATAGCCAAAGCAATCTTGAGAAAGAAGAATGGAACTGGAGGAATCAACCTGCCTGACTTCAGGCTATACTACAAAGCTACAGTCATCAAGACAGTATGGTCCTGGAACAAAGACAGAAATGTAGATAAATGGAACAAAATATAAACCCCAGAGATAAATCCATGCACCAATGGATAACTTATCTTTGACAAAAGGGACAAAAATTTACAATGGAAAAAAAACAATCTCTTTAACAAGTGGTGCTGGGAAAACTGGTCAACCACCTGTAAAAGAATGAAACTAGAACACTTTAGAACACCATACACAAAAATAAACTCAAAATGGATTAAAGATCTAAATGTAAGACCAGAAACTATAAAACTCCTAGAGGAAAACATATGCAAAACACTCTTTGCCATAAATCACAGAAAGATCCTCTATCACTCACCTCCCATAATAATGTAAATAAAAGCAAAAAATAAAGAAACAGAACCTAAATAAACTTAAAAGCTTTTGCACAATGAAGGAAACTGTAAGCAAGGTGAAAAGGCAGCCTTCATAATGGGAGAAAATAATAGCAAATGAAACAACTTACAAAGAATTGAGAGGGTAGCAGGCAGGAAGGCCAGGGGTCTCCAAATGGAGGAAATAGCCTGAAAGTGTCAGACATTTTTTATCTCTCTTAAGCGGCAGGAGGAAACAAACTAGCAATAGTTTTTCCTTCTCTATACAAATTTAAAGGGAGGATTCTCTTAAAATACTGTGTTGCCATAATGACACCTGGTTTCACCTGAAGTTAGCTATTCTTGAGCCTAGAGATAACCAATGCCTTTTTCTTATGGAAATGTTTGTCTTAAGCTATGCTAATGTACTATACCTTTACCCCAAACTCTGTCTCCAAGTCAGTTCCGCCTCTTGGCCCAGAACCTACTTGACAAACCAGTATGGATACTGTTCCCCTAATCTATGTAAATGAAACTATTTATATGGTGGTCTGCCCTTCTTCAAGATTCAAGTTAATCATTTTATGGCCCAGGATAAACCATTTGGTGCCAAGATTATCCCAAAATGCATCTTATGGGTGAGGGGCCTGGTGCCATTCTGAATTTTAAGATATTCCTTTCTTTCATTAACAGACTGCTAGTGACTATTTAACATCCAGCTGAAGACTAGCAGGGGGGTACTCTTTCTGCCCCCTTCTGATGCCTATGTCAGAAGCTTTCATATCTCCTTTATACTTTAATAAAACTTTATTACACAAAAGCTCTGAGCGATCAAGCCTCGTCTCTGGCCCCGGATTGAATTCTTCTCCTCCAGGTGCCAAGAATCCCGGTGTATTCGCGTGATTCAACAACAACCTTTCAGAATTAATCTCCAGTTACAAGTAGCTCATGCAACTCAATACCAGAAAAATAAACAACCCAGTCAAAAAATGGGCCAAAGAGCTAAACAGACATTTCTCCAAAGAAGACATACAGATGGCTAACAAACACATGAAAAGATGCTCAACCTCACTCATTATCAGAGAAGTAAAAATGGAAACCACAATGAGGTTCCATCTCATGCTGATCAGAATGGCTGCCATAAAAAGGTCTAAAAACAATAAATGCTGGAGAAGGCGTGGAGAAAAGGAAACCCTTTTACACTGTTGGTAGGAATGTGAACATTCCTCCACTATGCGAACATTCTCCACTATGGAGAACAGTGTGAAGATTCCTTCAAAACCTGGAACAGAACTGCCATACCACCCAGAAATCCCACTGCTGGGCATACATGCCAAGGAAACCAGAATTTGAAAGAGATACGTGTACCCCATTGTTCCTTACAGCACTGTTTACAATAGCTAGGACATGGAAGCAACCTAGATGTCCATTGGCAGATGAATGGATAAGAAATATGTGGTACATATACACAGTGGAATATTACTCAGCTACAAAAAGAATACATTTGAATCAGTTCTAATGAGGTGGATGAAACTGGAACCTATTATACAGAGTGATGTTAGAAAGAAAAACACCAATACAGTATATTAATGCATATTTATGGAGTTTAGAAAGATGGCAACAATGATCCTATATGCAAGACAGCAAAAGAGACATAGGGGTAAAGAACAGACTTTTGGACTCTGTGGGAGAAGGCGAAGGTGGGATGATTTGGAAGAATAACATTGAAACATGTATATACCATATGTGAAATAGATGACCAGTCCATGTTTGATGCATGAAACAGAATACTCAAAACCAGTGCACTGGGACAACCCAGAGGGATGGAATGGGAAGGGAGGTAGGAGGGGTGTTCAGGATGGTGGGGGGGGGGGGTACATGTACACCTGTGGCTGATTCATGTCAATGTATGGCAAAAACCAGCACTGTCAGGAAGCACTTAACAGGAGGCTTCCTGTGTGCTATTTTGGATCTGTCAGGAATTCTCTGTTCCTTATTAAGAATTAAGAGGAGAGGATGTCTCCAAGCATCCCCTGGAGGCTGAAGAATCCAGGCATTTCCTTCGTTATTTTTTCTATATAGTGAGAAGTACCCTCTTTCTTTTTATGAACCATATGGTAAAAGTGATTATTTACCACCCTCTTATCTTTCAATATTAATGACCTCATGTTCCCTTGATAACTTGTAAGTTTTGGTTTTATCTCTGCTGAAAATAGCTATTCTTGTAAGACAGTATAAATACCTACACAATGTTGAATAAAACACTTTGCTCCATCAGAACTTTGGTCCCTGTGTCTTGCTTTCTCTCTCTCTCTGTCTCTCTCCTTCTCTCCCTTTTACAGACTGATCCCCTGGAGTGCTGAGGCTCTCTGAGTTCACTTTTCTGCCCGGGCTTCTAAGACTCTCTCAAGAAGGTGCTCTGCAATTGAAAGGGCGCCTGAGGCCTCCATGAACAGAGCAAGCCCCATGTCAGGGACTTTATTGGCTCTCTGCCTTAACGAAGGAATATCAGCCTCTTTCCCTCTCCTTTACTTCCTTATCGGTCGACTCTGGACCACCAGGTTCTGGTCTATTAAAGGACCTCAACAAGTGGCACCCAGAACAGGAGCTTGGTACATGTATGAAAATTTGGATGGTGTGACCCCAGGGCCTATTGAGGCCAGTAAGTACTAAGACATGGGTAAAACGGCTGGAAACCCCACCACTTTTCTTCTTTAGTTCACCACTTATTTAAAGTTCAGGGACTTAATGAAACATATGCTGATTTTTTAGCTAGATTACAAACTGATATTTCCCATACTGTAATTGGAGAAGAAGCCAAAAGGCAACTAGAGAAATTACTTGCTTATGAAAATGCAAATCAGGAATGCCAAAAATCTATAGCTCCAATTCGTGAGACAGGGACTATTATTGATTATTTGAAGGCTTGTTGCAATCTAGGATTAGAAACTCAAAAGATGCAAATGCTAACTGAAACAATGATTGCTGCCTTAAGAAAGGGAAATGAAGGATGCTTTACATGTGGAAATAAGGACCAATTAAAAAGGGACTGCCCTAAGAAAGCAAAAAATAAATAAATAAAAGGAAAAAATAAAAAGACTCCAAAAATCTGCCCTCGCTGCCGTAAAGGAATACATTGGGCAAAAGATTGTAAATCTAAATTTGACGTTAAAGGGAAACAAACCTATTCCAAGAAACTCCAAACAGGGGACCCCCCAGGTCCCCTTCAACAAAAACGGGAAAATTCCATCTTTTCCTTCAAACCCTCAACATCTGGCAGTGCTGCCGTTGATATACCAGCTTTGTTTTTAGATCCTATGAAGTTAATGAGCTCTATTTAAATTCAAATTCATGTGAACTGAAAAATATTTAATATTATAATGTTTATTTAAATATAAATATAATTGTTTGCTAATCTAATTAAGACATGTCTTAAGTCATCAATATTATATAATACTTTTATTATGCCTAGGTTTAAGGTAAACTAAATTTGTCAACAAAAAGGTAACTCTTTATATATGTATATATAAATATATAAATAAGATGAAAACTTTTAGATAAACTCTATAAAATAATCATATTTTTAATAGAATAATCTATTATTATAATCTAAAATAATCTCTTAGGATTGAGATATTTACATTTCTAGAGTTGTACTAAATAGTAAAAGTTTATTAAACAGATAGGTCATTTCCAAATAAAATAAGATTTTAAAACATTAATTACTGAACATTAATTTCCTCTTACAAAAAATTTTTCTTACAGAAAAATGAAAGAGATTTTTAACTATTAATAAATATATTATATAGTGTATAATATATTTATATATAATTTATATATAATAAATATATATAATATGATAAATATATTCACCAATCTATAAAATGCTAACATACAAGATACTTCATACTTGCTAAGGAAAAGTAAGATATATGCTTTTAATAAAAAGACACAAGGTATGACAAATTTGCCTTTAGAAACCCATGAATAGTATGAAAAGGCAAAATAATAGGATACTGAAAAAGGAACTCCCCAGGTCAGTAGGTGCCCAATATACTATCAGACATCAGTGGAGAAATAACTCCAGAAAGAATAAAGGATGGAGCCAAAGCAAAAACAATACCCAGATGTGGATGTGACTGGTGATAGAAGCAAGGTACGATGCTGTAAAGAGCAATATTGCATAGGAACCTGGAATGTTAGGTTCATGAATCAAGGCAAATTGGAAATGGTTGAAGAGGAGATGGCAAGAGTGAATGACATTCTAGGAATCAGCGAACTAAAATGGACTGGAATGGGTGAATATAACTCAGATGGCCATTATATCTACTACTGTGGGCAGGAATCCCTTAGAAGAAATGGAGTAGCCATCATGGTCAACAAGAGTCCGAAATGCAGTACTTGGAGGTCATCTCAAAAATGACAGAATGATCTCTGTTTGTTTCCAAGGCAAACCATTCAATATCACAGTAATCCAAGTCTATGCCCCAACCAGTAATGCTCAAGAAGCTGAAGATGAACGGTTCTATGAAGACCTACAAGACCTTTTAGAACTAACACCCAAAAAAGATGTCCTTTTCATTATAGGGGGACTGGAATGCAAAAGTAGGAAGTCAAGAAACACCTGGAGTAACAGGCAAATTTGGCCCTTGGAATACGGAATGAAGCAGGGCAAAGGCTAATAGAATTTTGCCAAGAGAATGCACTGGTCATAGCAAACACCCATTTCCAACAACACAAGAGAAGACTCTACACATGGACATCACCAGATGGTCAACACCAAAATCAGATTGATTATATTCTTTGTAGCCAAAGATGGAGAAGCTCTATACAGTCAGCAAAAACAAGGCCGGGAGCTGACTGTGGCTCAGAACATGAACTTCTTATTGCCAAATTCAGACTTAAATTGAAGGAAGTAGGGAAAACCACTAGACCATTCGGGTATGACCTAAATCAAATCCCTTATGATTATACAGTGGAAGTGAGAAATAGATTTAAGGGCCCATATCTGATAGATAGAGTGGCTGATGAACTATGGACGGAAGTTTGTGATATTGTACAGGAGACAGGGATCAAGACCATCCCCATGGAAAAGAAATGCAAAAAAAGCAAAATGGCTGTCTGGGGAGGCCTTACAAATAGGTGTGAAAGGAAGAGAAGTGAAAAGCAAAGGAGAAAAGGAAAGATATAAGCATCTGAATGCAGAGTTCCAAATAATATCAAGAAGAGATAAGAAAGCCTTCCTCAGTGATCAATGCAAAGAAATAGAGGAAAACAACAGAATGGGAAAGACTAGAGATCTCTTCAAGAAAATTAGAGATACCAAGGGAACATTTCATGCAAAGATGGGCTCGATAAAGGACAGAAATGGTATGGACCTAAGAGAAGCAGAAGATATTAAGAAGATGTGCAAGAATACACAGAAGAACTTTGGGAGAATGGCAGTGAAACATGTAAAATATCATGTATGAAACGAGATGCCAGTCCAGGTTCGATGCACGATACTGGATGCTTGGGGCTAGTGCACTGGGACAACCCAGAGAGATGGTATGGGGAGGGAGAAGGGAGGAGGGTTCAGGATGGGGAACACATGTATACTGTGGTGGATTCATTTTGATATTTGGCAAAACTAATACAATTATGTAAAGTTTAAAAATAAAATAAAATTTAAAAAAATACAAAAAAGATCTTCATGACCAAGATAATCACGATGGTGTGATCACTGACCTAGAGCCAGACATCCTGGAATGTGAAGTCAAGTGGGCCTTAGAAAGCATCACTACAAACAAAGCTAGTGGAGGTGATAGAATTCCAGTTGAGCTATTTCAAATCCTGAAAGATGATGCTGTGAAAGTGCTGGACTCAATATGCCAGCAAATTTGGAAAACTCAGCAGTGGCCACAGGACTGGAAAAGGTCAGTTTTCATTCCAATCCCAAAGAAAGGCAATGCCAAAGAATGCTCAAACTACCACACAATTGCACTCATCTCACACGCTAGTAAAGTAATGCTCAAAATTCTCCAAGCCAGGCTTCATCAATACGTGAATTGTGGACTTCCAGATGTTAAAGCTGGTTCTGGAAAAGGCAGAGGAACCACGGATCAAATTGCCAACATCCGCTGGATCATGGAAAAAGCAAGAGAGTTCCAGAACAACATCTATTTCTGCTTTATTGACTATGCCAAAGCCTTTGACTGTGTGGATCACAATAAACTGTGGAAAAATTTTAAGAAACGGGAATACCAGACCACCTGACTTGCCTCTTGAGGAACCTGTATGCAGGTCAGGAAGCAACAGTTAGAACTGGACATGGAAAAACAGACTGGTTACAAATAGGAAAAGGAGTACGCCAAGGCTGTATATTGTCACCCTGCTTATTTAACTTATATGCAGAGTACATCATGAGAAATGTTGGGCTGGAAGAAGCAACAAGCTGGAATCAAGATTGCCAGGAGAAATATCAATAACCTCAGATATTCAGATGACAGCACCCTAATGGCAAAAAGTGAAGAAGAACTAAAAAGCCTCTTGATGAATGTGAAAGAGGAGAGTGAAAATTTTGGCTTAAAGCTCAACATTCAGAAAACCAAGATCATGGCATCCGGTCCCATCACTTCATGGGAAATAGATGGGAAAATAGTGGAAACAGTGTCAGACTTTATCTTTGGGGGCTCCAAAATCATTGCATATGGTGACTGTAGCCATGAGATTAAAAGACACTTACTCCTTGGAAAAAGGTTGTGACCAATCTATGTAGCATATTGAAAAGCAGAGACATTACTTTGCCAACAAAGGTTCGTCTAGTCAAGGCTATGGTTTTTCCAGTGGTCACGTATGGATGTGAGAGTTGGACTGTGAAGAAAGCTGAGCGCCGGAGAATTGATGCTTTTGAACTGTGGTGTTGGAGAAGACTCTTGAGAGTCCCTTGGACTGCAAGGAGATCCAACCAGTGCATTCTAAAGGAGATCAACCCTGGGTGTTTTTTGGAAGGAATGATGTTAAAGCTGAAACTCCAGTACTTTGACTACCTCATGTGAAGAGTTGACTCATTGGAAAAGACTCTGATGCTGGGAGGGATTGGGGGCAGGAAGAAAGGGGGACTACAGAGGTTGAGATGGCTGGATTGCATCACAGACTCGATGGTTGTGAGTTTGAATGACGTCTGGGAGATGATGATGGACAGGGAGGCCTGGCATACTGTGATTCATGGGGTCGCAAAGAGTCGGACACGACTGAACAACTGAACTGAACTGAACTGAAGGAACTTATAGACACACAACTAGAATTAAAACATACTGAGGAATCTTGTTCTCCTTGGAATTCTCCTATTTTTGTTATTAAAAAATATATATATAACAAATGGTGTCTCCTAACAGACCTTAGAAAAGTTAATGCATCTATGAAACCTATGGGTACATTACAACCAGGAATCCCATCACCTACTACTATTCCTCAAAATTGGCATAATATTATTATTGATTTATAAGATGGTTTGTTTAATATACCTTTACACCCTTTAGACTGAGAGAGATTCACTTTCTCTCTCCTTTATCCTAATCATATTGGACCTCATAAACGGTACCAATAGACTGTACTGCCACAAGAGATGATGAATTTTCCCACCATGTTTCAGTACTATGTAACCAAAGCCCTTGAGCCTGTGAAAAAACAATTTCCTAACTTATTATTCACTATATGAATGATATATTGTTTTCGGCTCCATCTATCTTAGAAACCCAGCGCATGTTTGATATAGCTCAACTATGCTTAAAAAATTCTGGATTAATCATTGTCCCTGAAAAAATTCAAACCTCTACACCTTACCATTATTTGGGGTTTGTTGTTAATAGACAATGTATTACTCCCCTCTCTTCATTTTCCCACAAGACTTCTTGAACAAAAACACCCAGTAATATGGATCTATATCCGTTTTAAGAAAATAAAGTTACTTACACCCTACCTTGATTTAATTGCTCTAATCATTATCAATAAAAAAGGACTAAAACTCTAATTGGCTTTGAAATTATTAGTAATTGCTCTACTTGTAGACCTCTACCCATCACACTTGTAGACCTCTACCCATCACACACAAGGTATTAATCCTCACGGTTTACAACCTAATGAACTATGACAAACAGATGTAACTCTTTGCCCTGAACTTTCTCCATTTTCTTTCCTACATGTCTCTACAGACATAAATTCCTCTTTTATCTGGGCCACACCTCTTCACAGTGAAGCTACACAACATGATATACCCTGCCTATATTTCTAGACACGTTAAACAATTTTTACAATCTTTTTCTATTAAACATATCACAGGTATTATAGGGATGTTGAAGCTGAAACTACAATACTTTGGCCACCTGATGTAAAGAGCTGACTCTTTAAAAGACCTTGATGTTGGGAAAGATTGAGCACAGGAGGAGAAGGGGACAACAGAGGATGAGATGATTGGATGGCATCACCAACTCAATGGACATGTGTTTGGGTAGACTCCAGGAGTTGGTGATGGACAGGGAGGCCTGGCGTGCTGCCATTCATTGTGTCGCAAAGAGTCGGACACGACTGAGTGACTGAACTGAATGGAACTGAGCACACCCATGCGTGGCCTCACATGTCCTCACACGCCCTCATTTGCCCTCAAATGCTCTTGCACACACTCACACACTCTTGCACATCCACAAACGTACTCCCAAGCCCTCACATGACCACGCACGCCCTCACACACCCTTGCAGGCCCTACTACACTCTTACCCATGCTCATACATTCTCACACATCCTGGCATGCACTCACATGACATCAAATGACCTCACAAGCCCTCACACACTCCCTCCTGTATGCCCTTGCACATCCTTGCATGCCCTCTCAAGTGCTCACAAAACCTCACACACTCTTAAACATCCTTGCACACTCTCACACACCCTCCCATGACCTCATGCACCCTTCCACACCCTGTCATGCCCTTACATGCCCTTTAACACCCTAGCATGCCGTCACTTCCTCTCACATGTCCTCACACCCTCTTGCATGCACTTGCACGCCCTCATGTGCTCTCACATTCCCTCGCACACCCTTACACGACCTCACATGCTCTTGCCTGTCATCGCACACCCTACCATGCCCTCACATCCATTCGCACCCCTTAGCACGCCCTTGCATGTCCTCGTATCCCCTCACACATCCTTGCATCCTCTCGCACATGTTCACATATCCTCACATGCTCTCATATGGCCTCACACACCCTCGCACATTTTTCACATGCACTTGCATGCCCTCCCACAGCCTCGTACACCCGTACATGTCCTCACATGGCCTCTCATGTCCTCACCTCCTCTTGCATGTCCTTGCACCCTCTGACACCCACTTGCATGCCCTCACGCACTCTCACATGGCCTTGCACTCCCTCGAATGTCCTCACACACTTTCACAACTCCTTGCACACCCTCACACACCCTTGCACATCCTTACACACTCTCACATGACCTCACATGTCCTTGCAAACCCTAACATGCCCTCACAGGCCCTCACCCACTCTTGCACACCATCGTATTGTCTCACATGCCCTTGCACACTCTCGCTAAATCTCGCACATACTCACATGCTTTCATAGGCCCTCGGAAACCCTCACATGCCTTTACATGCCCTCGCAGGCTCTTGCAGGGCCTCACATGCTCTTTCACTCCCTCTCTGTCCTTGCACGTACTCCCATGCCCTTGCACGTCTTTGTACACTCTCACACGTCCTCACACATCTCTCACACCCTTCAGTTTAGCTCAGTTCAGTCTCTCAGTCATGTCCAACTCTTTGCGACTCCATGAATCACAGCATGCCAAGCCTCCCTGTCCATCACCAACTCCCAGAGTTCACTCAAACTCACGTCCATCAAGTCAGTGATGCCATCCAGCCATCTCATCCTCTGTCGTCCCCTTCTCCTCCTTCCCCGAATCCCTCCCAGCATCAGAGTCTTTCCCAATGAGTCAACTCTTTGCATGAGGTGACCAAAGTACTGGAGTTTCATCTTTAGCATCATTCCTTCCAAAGAAATCCCAGGGCTGATCTTCAGAATGGACCGGTTGGGTGTCCTTGCAGTCCAAGGGACTCTCAAGAGTCTTCTCCAACACCACAGTTCAATACCACGCCCTTACCTGCTTTCATACACCATCTCACGGCCACATACTCTCGCATGGCCTTGCATGCCCTCTCATGCTATTCATGCCCTCACACATTCTCGCACACTCACACACATCTGTGCATGCTCTAACATGCCTTTGCATGCCCTCATTGCCCTTGCATGCATTCACATGGCCACACATGCTCTTCCATGTCCTCACATGCTCTCACAAGTCCTCACACTCTTTCCCAACATCGTGCACCCTTGCACATCCTTCTATGCTCTCGCACATCCTTACACATCTTTGAATCTACTTGGCTGCCCTTGCACACCATCACACACTCTCCCACATCCTCGCATGCTCTTGCACACCCTTACACACTATTACACTCCCTCCCACTACCTCACACACTGTTACACTCCTCCCACAACATTGCAATCTTACACCTCCTTGCTCACCCTTACACTCCCTCACACATTGTCACTCACTCTTACACTTCCTCTGACACCCTTGCACACTCTTACACTCCATTGATAACCCTCATGCATTCTTATATTCCATTGCACACGCTCACATACTTACACTGCCTTGCTCACTCTACAGTCCTTGGACACCCTCACACATTCTTATACTTCCTCCCATGTTCTTATAATCCCTGAAATGACCACTAGTTCCAAGTGACTCCAAATCTACTATGCACCTGGGATCTCTCTTAAACTCCCTGGAACACCCTCTCACACTCTTACATTTCATCTCACACCCTATTACACTCTCTCACACACCCTCACACACTCTTATAATCCCTTGCAGACTTTCACAAACTCTTACACTCCTTCACATGCTCTTCCATTCCCTTGCACACCATTCCACACTTTTACACTCTCTCACATGCTACTACAATGTCTCGCACCCTCCTACACTCCTTTGCGCACGCGCACACACACACACACTTACACTACCTCACTCATCTTCGCACACTCTTATAGTTCTTTGCATGCTCTGAGATTTCCTCACACACCCTTACACTCCATAGCACATTCTTGCACACTCTTGCACTACCTTGCATGCTGTTACAATCCCTTGCACATCATCACACACTCTTACACTCTCTTGCATACTATTACACTCACTTGCACACTTTCAATCTTATAGTCCCTCACACGCTCTTACACACTTTCCCACAACCTTGCACACTCTTACACTCACTATCATGCTCTTATACTCCCTTGCACAACCTTAAATGCACTTAAACTTCTTTGCAAGGATTTACACTCCCTTGCACACCCTTGCTCACCCTTACACTCCATAGCATACCCTTGCACACTCTTACACTATCATGCTTATACTACCTTACACAACCTTAAATGCACTTAAACTTCCTTGCAAGGATTTACAATCCCTTGCACACCCTCACTCACCCTTACACTCCATCAGACACCCTCACACACTCTTACACTCCCTTGATGCTCTTACACTCTGTGGCACTATCTGACAAACTTATACTCTTTCACACACCCTTCCACACTCTTACACTCCCTCTCATGCTCCTATCTCCCACACACCCTTGCACACTTTTACATTCCATTGCAATCCTCACACACTCTTACACTCCCTCACACACCCTTGAACACTCGTACACATACTCACACACCATCGCACACTATTACATTCCCTCACATGCTCTGAGTCTCCCTCACACATCTTCACACACTCTTTCACTCCATCATACACTGTTTCACACTTTTACTCTCACTCTTACACTCCCCTGCACATTCTTGCACACTCTTACACTCTCTTGCACACTCTTAACAATCCCTCACATGCCCTCATGCACTCTTATTCTCCCTCACATACTCTTAAATACTCTTACACTCCCTTGCACACTCTTAAATTCCCTCTCACACCCTCACACACTCTTACACTCCCTCACAAACATACATCTGTGGTCACCTGTACATTGTCTCAGGGTCAGACCATATACATTTTGTCACAAATTCACAGTCTCCATGATTACCCCACCTACCAGACCGTGTACCTGGAGTCACATTTCCAGTTTCCAGGGTAATCCCCACATCCAGACCTTACACATTATGTCACTTGTCCACAGTCTCTGAGATAGACCCCTCCCAGACCCTACACCTGCAGTCACATGTCCAGTCTCCACGGTGACCTCACATCACCTACCCTGTACCTGGGGTCATGGTGACCCTCCTTCCACACTCTTTACCTGGGCTCACACGTCCATAGTCACTAGGATGACCCCCTTTCCAAACACTGTACCTGCGGTCACACGTACACAGTCTCCAAGGTGACCCCCTCTCCCAGAACCTGTCTATTTATTTTCTATTTGCTAAACTCTCACCCCTTAACAGTTCTTAGTGGTGGTGGTTTAGTCACTAAGTCGTGTCCGACTCTTGTGACCCCATGGACTGTAGCCAGCGAGGTTCCTCTATCCATGGGATTCTCCAGGCAAGAATACTGGAGTGGGTTGCCATTTCCTTCTCCAGGAAATCTTCTCAGCCCAGGAATCAAACACGGGCCTCCTGCATTGCAGTATATTCTTTACCGACCGAGCTATGGGGGAAGCTTTTGAGCTATGAGGGAATGCCCAGACCCTGTGCCTGGGGTCACACTTCAACAATATCCAGGGTGTCCCTCCTGCCCATAACTTGCACCTGGTGACATATTTCCAGTCAATAGGGTGACCCCTCTCCCAAATCCTGCACTTGGGGTCACATATCCACAGTCTAGGGTGACACTCTCCCAGAAACTGTATCTGGGGTCACATGTCCAGTCTCCAAGGTGACCCCCTTCCAAGACCCTGCACCTGGGGTCACATGTCCACAGTATCCACAGTGACCCAGTTCCCAAACAATGTACCTGGGATCTTATGTCCACAGTCTCAAGGGTGACTGTGGACCAGGGTCACATGTCTACAGTCTAAAGTGTGATCCCACCTCCAATACCCTATATGTGGAGTCACACATCCACAATCTCCAAGGTGACACCCTCCAAGACCATGCACCTGGAATCACACATCCAGTCTTCAGGGTTAGCCCTCTCCCCAGACCCTACAATTTGAATCAAACGTCCACATTACCCATGCTGACACCACTTCCCAGATGCTGTACCTGGGGTCACATGTTCACAGTCTCCATGCTGACACCCCTCTTCAGATACTATACCAGGTGTCACATGGCCACAGTCTCCCTGGTGAACACCTTTGCAGACCCTGTACATGGGATCACATGTCCACATTCTGCAGGGTGAATGTCCTCCAAGACCCTGAACCTGGGGTCACATATCCACAGTTTCCAAAGTGAACCCACCTCAAGACCCTGCACCTGGGGTTGTACGCCCAGTCTTAAGGGTGACCTCACTTCCAAGACCCTTGTCCTGGGTTCACATTTCCACAGGCTCCATGTTGACTGCTTTGACGTACCTGCACCTGGGGTCACATGTCAAAATTCTTGTTGACATCGCTCACACCCCACACTTGGGTTCACATGTCCACAGTATCCAGGGTGACTACACCTTACCAGGTTCACAAGTCCATATTCATCTGGGTGACACCCTCCCAGAGCCTGTATGTGTGGTCACACATCCACAGTCTCCTTGGTGTGACCCCTCCCCAGACCTGGGACCCTGGGTCACATGTCCACTGGCCCCAGGGTAACCCCACTTCCCAGACCCTCTACCTTGGGTTGCATGTCTAGAGTCTAAAGGGTGACTGACCTCCCAGACCCTGCACCTGGGTTCACACATAAACAGTCTCCAGGATGAGACCACCTCCAGACTATGTACCTGGGGTCGCATGACCACAGTGCTCAGTGTGACATCTCCTCCCAGAGCCTGCACCTAAGGTCCCATGTCCATAAGATCCAGGGTGACCCCTTCCCACACCCTGGACCAGGGTCACATTTCTACCGTCTGAAGTGTGACTCCACCTCCCAGAAACTACACGTGGGATCACACATAAAGTCTCTAGGGTAATCCCCTCTTGATCCTGTACTTGGGGTCAAATTTCTGTAGTATCCAGGGTGAATCCCTCCCAGACCACATACATGGGATCACATGTACACAGTCTCTAGTATGAGCCAACATCCAGACTCTGTACCTGAGGTCTCATGACCACAATGTCCTGTGACACCACCTCCCAGTCCCTGCACTTAGGGTAACATGTCCAGAGTCTCCAAGGTAACACCCTCCCAGACCACTCACCTGATGTAACATGTCCACAACCCCCAGAGTGACCCCACGTCCCAGATCCTGCATCTGAGATCACACATCCACAGTATGCAGGGAGAGCACCCCCCAGACCCTGAATTTTGGGTCACACATTCAGTCCTCAGGATGACCCCACCAACTAGACCCAGTAACCAGAAACATTTGCACACAATCTGCACGGTAACCCTACCTCCCAGACCCTATCCCTGGAATTTCACGTCCATAGTCTCCATGATGAACCCCTCTCAGATCATACACCTGGGATCACACACCCACAGTTTCCAGGGTGACCCCCTTTCTCCCCTGCATCGGGGGTTATATGACCACAGTCTCCACGTTCACACCCCACATCAGATCCTTTACCTGGTGTCACATGGCCAAAGTTTCCCTGATGAACCCCTTCATAGACCCGATTCATAGGGTCACATGTTCATAGTCTCCAGGGTGAACACTCTCCCAGACCCTGCACCAGGGTTCACATGTCCACAGTCTCCACAGTGACCCCACCTCCAAGACACTTCACCTGGCTTTACACATCCACAGGCTCCAGGGTCAACCTCTATCCCAGACACTGCATTTTGGGTCACCTGTCCACTTTCTCCAGGGAGAAATCACCTAACAAAACCTTCACCTGGAGTCAAATGTCCAGTCTCCTTGGTGACACCTTGCCCAGACCCTGTACCTGGGGTCACATTTCCAGTTTCCAGGGTAACCGCCTATGCCAGATCCTACACCTGGGGTCACATATCCACATTATCCATGGTGACCCCACCTCAATAGAACTTTTACCTCTGGATAGTCTCCATGGTGACCACCACTCCCAGACTTTGAATCTCTGGTCACATTTCCAGTCACCAGGGTGACACCCTCCCCCTGATCCATACTTGTGGATACAGTCCACAGACTTCAGGGTGACACTACCACATTAGTCCAAGCACTTGGGATGACACAGCCACAGTTTCCATTGTGAGCTCCCTTCCCAGAACATATGCTGGTATTACACGTCTACAGTTTCCAGGGTGACACTGTCCCAGACCCTGTATCTGAGATCGCATGTCTTCAGTCCCCAGGGTGACCTCTCCCAGGCACTATATTTGGGGTCACATATATAGTCTCTCCCATATTGCATTGTCTCAGACCCAGTACCTGGTGACACATGTCCATAGTCTCTGGGGTGCTGTCATTTCCCAGATCTTGTACCTGGGTCACATGTCCACAGTCTCAAATGTGAACCCCCACCCAGACCCTGTACCTGGGGTTAAATGTTTGCCATCTCCAGAGGACACCCTTCATACCCAGTACCTGAGGTCACAGTTACAAAATATCCAGGATGACATCCCCAAAAAGATCCTGAATCTGGTGTAATGCATGCACAGACTCCAGTGTGACCGCCCTTCCAGACCCTGCTCAGTTCAGTTCAGTCGCTCAGTCATGTCCAACTCTCTGCGACCCATGAATTGAAGCACGCCAGGCCTCCCTGTCCATCAGCAACTCCCGGACTTCACTCAAACTCACGTCCATCGAATCAGTGATGCCATCCAGCCATCTCATCCTCTGTTGTCCCCTTCTCCTCCTGCCCCAATCCCTCCCAGCATCAGAGTCTTTTCCGATGAGTCAACTCTTTGCATGAGGTGGCCAAAGTACTGGAGTTTCAGCTTTAGCATCAGTCCTTCCAAAGAAATCCCAGGGCTGATCTTCAGAATGGACTGGTTGGATCTCCTTGCAGTCCAAGTGACTCGCAAGAGTCTTCTCCAACACCACAGTTCAAAAGCATCAATTCTTTGGCGCTCAGCCTTCTTCACAGTCCAACTCACACATCCATACATGACCACAGGAAAAACCATAGCCTTGATTAGATGAACCTTTGTTGGCAAAGTAATGTCTCTACTTTTGAATATGCTACCAAGGTTGGACATAACTTTGCTTCCAAGGAGTAAGCGTCTTTTAATTTCATGGCTACAGTCACCATCTGCAGTGATTTTGGAGACCCAAAAAATAAAGTCTTACACTGTTTCCACTCTTTCCCCATCTATTTCCCATAAAGTGACTGGACCGGGTGCCATAATCTTAGTTTTCTGAATGTTGAGCTTTAAGCCAACTTTTTCACTCTCCACTTTCAATTTCGTCAAGAGGCCTTTGAGTTCCTCTTCACTTTCTGCCATAAGGGTGGTGTCATCTGCATACTTAAGGTTGTTGATATTTCTCCTGACAATCTTGATTCCAGCTTGTGTTTCTTCCATTCCAGCGTTTCTCATGATGTACTCTGTATATAAGTTAAATAAGCAGGGTCACAATATACAGCCTTGACATACTCCTTTTCCTATTTGGAACCAGTCTGTTTTTCCATGCCCAGTTCTAACTGCTGCTTCCTGACCTGCATACAGATTTCTCAAGAGGCAGGTCAGGTGGTCTGGTATTCCTATCTCTTTCAGAATTTTCCACAGTTTATTGTGATCCACACAGTCAAAGGCTTTGGCATAGTCAATACAGCAGAAATAGATGGTTTTCTGGAACTCTCTTGCTTTTTCCATGATCCAGCAGATGTTGGCAATTTGATCTCTCATTCCTCTGCCTTTTCTAAAACCAGCTTGAACATCAGGAAGTTCACAGTTCACATATTGCTGAAGCCTAGCTTGGAGAATTTTGAGCATTACTTTACTAGCGTGTGAGATGAGTGCAATTGTGCAGTAGTTTGAGCATTCTTTGGCATTACCTTTCTTTGGGATGGGAATGAAACCTGACTTTTTCCAGTCCTGTGGCCACTGCTGAGTTTTTCAAATTTGCTGGCATATTGGGTGCAGCACTTTCACGCATCATCTTTCAGGATTTGAAATAGTGCAACTGGAATTCCATCACCTCCACTAGCTTTGTTCGTAGTGATACTTTCTAAGGCCCACTTGACTTCACATTCCAGGATTTCTGGCTCTAGGTTAGTGATCACACCATCGTGATTATCTGGGTTGTGAAGATCTTTTTCGTATAGTTCTTCTGTGTCTTCTCACTACCTCTTCTTGATATCTTCTGCTTCTGTTAGGTCCATACCATTTCTGTCCTTTATTGAGCCCATTTTTGCATGAAATATTCCCTTGGTATCTCTAATTTTCTTGAAGAGACCTCTAGTCTTTCCCATTCTGTTGTTTTCCTTTATTTCTTTGCATTGATCACTGAGGAAGGCTTTCTTATCTCTTCTTGCTATTATTTGGAACTCTGCATTCAGATGCTTATATCTTTCTTTCTTTCTCCATTGCTTTTCACTTCTCTTCTTTTCACAGCTGTTTGTAAGGCCTCCCGAGGCAGCCATTTTGCTTTTTTGCATTTCTTTTCCATGGGGATGGTCTTGATCCCTGTCTCCTGTACAATATCATGAACCTCCGTCCATAGTTCATCAGCCACTCTATCTATCAGATCTGGGCCCTTAAATCTATTTCTCACTTCCACTGTATAATCATAAGGGATTTGATTTAGGTCATACCCGAATGGTCTAGTGGTTTTCCCTACTTCCTTCAATTTAAGTCTGAATTTGGCAATAAGGAGTTCATGTTCTGAGCCACAGTCAGCTCCTGGTCTTGTTTTTGTTGACTCTATAGAGCTTCTCCATCTTTGGCTGCAAAGAATATAATCCATCTGATTTCAGTGTTGACCATCTGGTGATGTCCATATGTAGAATCTTCTCTTGTGTTGTTGGAAATGGGTGTTTGCTGTGACCAGTGCATTTTCTTAGCAAAACTCTATTAGTCTTTCCCTTTCTTCATTCCATATTCCAAAGCCAAATTTGCCTGTTACTTCAGGCAAATTGACTTCCTACTCAATATGCAAGCAAATTTGGAAAACTCAGCAGTGGCCACAGGACTGGAAAAGGTCAGTTTTCATTCCAGTCCCAAAGAAAGGCAATGCCAAAGAATGCTCAAACTACCACACAATAGCTCTCATTTCACATGCTAGTAAAGTAATGCTCAAAATTCTCCAAGCCAGGCTTAAGCAATACGTGAACTGTGAACTTCCTGATGTTCAAGCTGGTTAGAAATGGCAGAGGAACAAGAGATCAAATTGCCAACATCCGCTGGATCATGTAAAAAGCAATGGAGTTTCAGAGAAACATCTATTTCTGCTGTATTGACTATGCCAAAGCCTTTGATTGTGTGGGATCACAATAAACTGTGGAAAATTCTAAAACAGATGGGAATACCAGACCACCTGATCTGCTTCTTGAGAAATCTGTATGCAGGTCAGGAAGCAACAGTTAGAACTGGGCACGGAAAAACAGACTGGTTCCAAATAAGAAAAGGAGTAAGTCAAGGCTGTATATTGTCACCTTACTTATTTAACTTATATGCAGAGTACATTCTGATACATATGTTCAATTTCCTGCTTTTGACAATCTGATTGGCTTAGATCTCTCTGGACACGTTTTAACATCAAAGTCTTTTCTCTAAGATCATCTCTCATGTGATGCAGCTTGATTTTCAGCTTATTGAAGATACTTTCCACCGTAGATAGTTGCCGGGAAAGTGTCTCCTTGTTATCTTTTAGATTAGCCACAGCGTACTTCATTTTGTCCCGCAAGCATAACCACTCGTCTCTTGCTCTCTGGAAGGCAAGTTCCAGATCTCTTTTTGGTGTCTGACCTTGATCATGATCATGTAAGGCAGCAGCCAGTCTAGAACGGTAGGATTTCACTTCCGTTTCCAATCTCTGTTTACTTTCTTTTTTCTTCTCCAGCTTAGAGTTTAGCATCATATTCTCAGCTGTCAGAGCATTAAGCTGGCCTGTATAGTGGGATATAGTTTTTGTTAACATTTCCTCATTCAGTTTTATTGCCTTTTGAATTTTTTATCATCATTCTTTATCATTCGTCTTCATTCTTTACTTTGAGAATTTCAACGTCCTCAAAATAGTTCTCTTCCTTTTCCTGGTGCTGATTTTTCAGTGCATCTATCTCCAGTCTTAGCATGGAAATTTCCTCCTGCAGCATGTGCTTTTTGTGCAACAGGTCTTTTGTTTCTTCACAACTATCATAAACCTAAGTGAAACAAAGGAGATTTTTAGCTAGTACTCAGTAAAGTGACATTCCATGATTTCTTCGGAAATGAAAGACTAACTTGTATGTTTATACAATGAAAAGACTGCACCAAGTGTGTCTCCAACAGGAACAAATAAGGTTCAATTCAATCCTCAGACTTTATACAAGCAGAAATTCCCAAAGGTTCAAAAATTTAATGGAAGACAATGAATCCATGAAAGTAAAAAAAAAAAAAAAAAAAATCCCAAGAGATTTTCAAGAAGCTCAGAACTGGAAAGGCTTCTCTCTGAACTACAACAAACCCAGAAGGCTTAAAATAAAAGATTCATAGATCTGACTACACTTAAAAATTGCATCTGATGTGGAATATTTATATAATGGAAAACTAGTAAGCCATAAAAAAGAATGAAATAATGCTATTTGCATACAGGGACAGACCTAGACATTATCACCCTAAGTGATGTATGTCAGACAAAGACAAGTATTATATCATACTGCTTATATGTTGAATCTAAAATGAACTTATTCACACAACAGAAAGAGACTCATAGACACAGAAAACAAACTTATGGTGACCACAGGGGAAAGCAGGGTAGGGGAAGGGATAAATTAGGATGTTGGGATTAACATATACACACTAGTAGATATAAAATAACCAACAGAGATATATTGTACAACATAAGGAACTACACTTAATATTCTGCAAGAAGAATCTGAAACAGAATATGTGTGTACATGTGAGCATGTGTGTGAGTGAGTGTGTATGTGTATTAGTTACTCAGTCATGTCCAACTCTTTGGGACCCCATAGACTATAGCCTGCCAGGCTTCTATGTCCATGGAATTTCCCAGGCAAGAATACTGCAATGGGTAGCCATTTCCTCCTCCAGGCTGCTGCTGCTACTGCTGCTAAGTCTCTTCAGTCGTGTCCGACTCTGTGCGACCCCATAGACTGCAGCCCACCAGGCTCCCCCATCCCTGGGAATCTCCAGGCAAGAACACTGGAGTGGGTTGCCATTTCCTTCTCCAATGCATGAAAGTGAAAAGTGAAAGTGAAGTCAATCAGTCGTGTCTGACTCTTAGCGACCACACAGACTGCAGCCTACCAGGCTCCTCTGCCCATGTGATTTTCCAGGCAAGAGTACTGGAGTGGGGTGCCATTGCCTTCTCCACCTTTTCTAGGGGATCTTCCCAACCCAAGGACTGAACCCAGGTCTCCTGCATTGCAGGCAGATTCTTTACAGTCTGAAACAGCAGGGAAGCCCCATTTATATAATATACACACACATATACATATATATCTGAATAACTGTGCTGTATATCTGAAACTAACAGAATATTGTTAATCAACTATAATTCAATAAACAACACCACCTGCTAGGTTTATAAACGCTGCATTTGATACCTCCTATACATCTACTTCACAGTAAGAGCCTTAACTCTGCATAAATAGACTAAATTTTGTGCAAAAGTTTTTCCTTGAGAATATGCTACCTTCTAACATTTTAATAGGCAATTACAAGAATTACACCTATTGACAACTGTACTAGGCACTTCTACAAACATTAATTAACTCATTAGCTGTAATGATTCTGGAAAGGAAAAGATTAAAAATATGAGTAAGCTGCAGCCTTTTCGCCAGGTCTTTGGACTCAACTAGTCTTCTTGCATCAAACCACTTGTCTCTAGTACAAACATATCAACACAAATAAGCTTCCTATTTCATTCATGGTACATACACTAATGGTAAATAAGCTAAAATTTAGAAAGCTCTTAGAAAACTATGAGATTATTTGCTGCTGCAATAACTTTCATTATCTCTCCATGTTTAAAATAATAAGATGGGGAAAATACAATGAAAAACACTTACAATCACTAAATATATATTATGCCATATCTATCACTGTTTTCAAAAGTTCCTTGTACTGAAATAGGACACTCACAGAGCAGAGTGCTCATTTTCTCACAAGTAGAAGAATCCCATCCAAAATGTGGTCTCTGAACTGCCTATAGTTTCCTCCTTACCATTAGGGGAAGTGATAAACTAACCTAACAATCAATTGAGGAAGTGAAATCATTACCAAAACCCAGAATATCTTTAATTGGTAGCGAGAGTTTCCCCCCACTCCTTGGTGTGGGGGAGGCACTTTTGTAAGTTTATTCTAAAGAAACAAGTTTTTAAAGTGTTCAAAAGTGTTTTTACAACTGATGCCACAGTTTTTACAAAATGAAAAACAGTAAATGATGTGAAAAGCTCGTTGACAGGGCATTGGTTAAAGAAATGACAGTGGAGCCAAGAATGGACTCTGATTCAGACACTGAAGGTGACAACGTGCATGGAGTGACCAACACATTCACTCCAAAGCAGAGGGACTTGGTCGGGTAACGCAGTCAATGGTGGACCATACATGGTCTTCCTTGCCTAAACCACAATCAGGGTGCCGGCTCCTCTGAGATAGTCAGAAAAGATTTGAGTTTGATTCCTATGGAAAATATTAAAGGCCTCTCCTTGGATGAGGCCATCGTATGTTACTACCTGACTGCTCTAGACAAATGGATTTGAGTTACAAATACTACTTTCCTGAGCTCTTCCCGAGAGCTTTTTGTTGTGGGAATTCTGCTGCTAGGACCTCGGGGATGGGACACAGTCGAAGTTTGAGAGGGACATCGGGTGTGGAAGCAAATTCCTCTGCTGTGAGATGCCATTCGAGAACTCTGCAGAAGGAAGGACAACCAACTTCAAGAGTGTCTGGTTTCTACCAACTGCTAGAAAAAAATTCCTGCACCTCTCAAGGACATCCGTTAACACCTGTCCTTGAGGACTCCACTGTGAGGGAGAACGCAGCTGGGAAAGCTGGAGCCAGCTCTGAGCTGTTCATGGGGCAGGTGGACTGGAGGGCTGATGGGCACAGAGGGAGGTGGGTCCACGACCCTCAGCCGCCTGCCAGATTGAAGGCCAGAGGCAAGTTGATGTAAAATTAGGCACGATCTTCCCTCCCACTGCCCCTTCTCTTCTAGACCTATTCACTCATGAATGGTCCATCAAGGCTGAAGGATTGGTTGCCTGAGGTGAGCTGAGAGCTTAACCTCCAGTTTCTACACCATTCTCAACCCTGTGATTTCTCAGGATCTATTGTGTGAGCTACTGACGTGACCTCTTCCTACCTCTGCTCAAAAAAGTGCATCCAGCATGTCAGGATCATACAATTCTTATTTCTGGCCTTGTTACTTTGGGAACATTGAATTTCTTTTCTTTTGTTTTTAACAATTAACCTAAAATTTCCTATAACACTAAACAAAATGACACTAAATAAATGGTATTTTTTTTAAAGGGGGATATTATAAATAATATTGATTTGGTGAATCTTTGATTCACCAAAGATTACTCTATCCAATTCAGATTATTTCTCTCAGTCTTCACTTTCACTTCTACTGCTTGGAAAGTGAGTTCTAGGTGCTATTTCACTTCAACTTCTTTACTATATTGGTCTTCTTTTCTTCTTAAATGCTCCCTCATTTTTTCATAAAACAACTCAGCATTTCTTCTATTCTCTTCTTCTTGCTTTAAGGTGAATCTGCAAAATTTAAAACTCTTCTTAGAAAATCATGATATTATTCACTGTTTTAATAACTTTTGTTCCCTCTTCACAATTTTTAAAATAGTAAACATGGGGGGAATACAATGAAAAACACTTAATAATGGTCACTGTTTTCAGACAGAGGGTTAAGAATAAAACTGCATAAATTCTGTCCTCATTTTCTCTTGTGAAAAATGGCTACTTCATAAATCTGTCGATGGGAATGTAAAGTAATATAAACCTTCCTAAGAATAGTTTAGAAATATAGATCACAGACCATTTTTAAGTTCTCATACTTTGACCAAATTATACGATATTATTAAAGAAAATGTATTTAAAATAATTAGAAAGGTAGAAATGAATTTATAGAAAAGGTGTTCCTTGCAGTATTAAATAGAGTGCAGAAAAGTGAAAAACAACTGAAAGTCAATTTGGTAAATATTTAATGGGGTTTCCATTATGGTGGACTTCTGTATGCTCATGAAAATGATGATTTGGAAAAATATACATTAAGTTATTGGAAGCATTCACTGTTAAGAAAATGCTATATTATTTCAAAGAATTTCACATTCCACAATACTACTAAAACTTTCTCCTCTGTAAAATCCTAGAGGATATTAGTCCTTATAACATGTCTATGTCTCTGCAGTATTAAAGGAAACAATAATTCAAATATTTCTTTAAAAGCGAGGTGTACAGTACCTCAAGCTGCTGAGCTCTCGTTCCCTCTCCACTTTCTGATGCTCTAACTGTGATTTCACTTCTTTGGTTTCTGACAGCTCTTTTTGTAGCCCATGAACCTTACTTTTCATTCTGTAAAATTCTCCTCTAAGTAGTTCACAGTGGCTTCTTTGAAAATCTACTAATCTTTCATGCAAAAGAATTGTATCCTGAATTTTCAACAAGCCAACAGAACCTGCATGATGAATAAAACAAAGATAGAAACAAACAAAAATTTATATGAGTAATTTTTGAGTATAAAGGACTGTGCAATTCACGTTCACTCATCCACGCACTGAACAAGTATTAAGGGTCTATAATGTGGAAGATATTCTAAAGCTCTGCAAATAAAACAGATGCCCCTGGGTTTTGTTTAGCTTGAAGTCTAGTAGAAGACAAAGACAAATAAAATAATTATGAGCTCAGATAGATACTCTAAGAAAAGAGAGTTCTATGATCACATAACAGAACTGGGTCCAGGAAAGATTTCCCTGGGGAAGAGATGTCACACTGAGAAATGAAGGATGAACAGGAAGTAGTAAGTAGAGTAGGAAGAACAACCCTGTGGACAGTCTCCAGCTGCCATTATGTTTTTACCCAAGACAGAGTGAACAGCTACTGATTTACCTTCCTGAGTGGAGTGAGCAAAAACAACGCCGACAAAATATATTAAACAATGATTTTCATGACAAAGGACTTCAGGGAATGAAAGACAATGATCCTGGAAACACATGAGGTTAGCCTAAGGAATGCCCCAGCTCACTGCCTTGAGAGAATTTCCAGGCCCCAACACAGGGAGAAGGAATGGAAGCTGAGTTAGCCAGACTCCCTGACAGGAGGTGATGAAGCTGACAGTCTGGTGAACCAAAGTGGGCAGAGAACACAGATTAGAACCGCAGAGAGGAGAGAGTGGAAGAGAGAGAAAAAGGACCCTGGAGATCTGAGGAGGAGCCCCTCGGGTATTCAGTAGAGGAACGAACAGAGCCCATCTGGGAGACCTGAGACCCAGGTCTCACCTGAGACCAGGGAGAAACCATCTGAAAAGACTATAGGAACCTGTGACTGGTGCTCACTCAGTCCCAGGAATTCTATCGATTCTCATGAGCTAGGCTGGAAAATTCCTAAGGCAGGAAATAATCAGTCCTAGCCCCAGAGCCCCTCTGGATGCACCTATCGAATCATGAGAAGCAAGAGCCACAGAAGGATCTCTGGAAAACTCTCAATATTTGGAAACTAAATCACATGGATCTAAATAACCCTTGGATCAAAAAGGTAATGAAAAGAGAAAGTACAAAGTATTTTGAACTGAAGGAAAATGAAATCGTTAAGACTAGAAGATATTTTAGGGAACTGACAAGCTGATTCTAGAATTCATGTAGAAAGAAGGGTGAAAACTAAAACCAGATTGAACCACACAATTGTGACCTTTAATCACGCAGCAAAGAGAGGCAACAGTTGGGCTTGAAGCAAGGGGGTAGCATGATGAGACCTGAATGTTTAAAAATAGGCAATAATTACAGTTGCTGTGCAGACCGAGGTTCTGCCAGGTGGAGTGGCACGGAAAGAAGTTCTGAGATTATTTCAGTTACTCTAGGAGGAAAATGATGCTGACCTGACCATGGGTGAAGGCATAGGAAAGAAGAAGAGTCAACAGAAGGTACAGTGAGTGAGAGTATCGTAGGCCTGTGGCTCAGAGTATACACTGACTTTCATGTCCTTTTAATGCAAATCAAACTTATGAGATGCACAGCACTGTAGCATATCCCTGGCTCTAGAGCAGTACTGACAAGGTGTGCATATATCACTACTCTATACACAGACAGGCTTTCCATTAACACTTACACTGCGGTCCTACCTTTACACCCCACGTTGAGAAGTTTTATTTGCAAAGTGGAATTCGTAGAGTAAAGCAAGTCACCATCCTCAGAAACAGTCTCAGACGACTGAGTAAATCATCCAGTTCATTCACATAATTAATTTGTTCTTTGACTTACACAGAGGTGCCTGGTAGGCTGCAGTCCATGAGGTCGCTAAGAGTCGGACACGGCTGAGCGACTTCACTTTGACTTTTCACTTTCATGCATTGGAGAAGGAAATTGCAGCCCACTCCAGTGTTCTTGCCTGTAGAAACCCAGGGACAGGGGAGTCTGATGGGTTGCCATTCATGGGGTCGCACAGAGTCGGACACGACTGAAGTGACTTAGCAGCTTAGCAGACCTACACGTAAACAATACTGTTTTACAATGTCCTTAAAATCTGTATAAATACACCAAGTGTACAGAGGTGATAAATCTCCATATCAAAACAAAATCAGACATTTCTTAAAAGAAGAGATTTTTATCAAAAGGATAACTTTATCAACAGTGTTTCTAAATGACGTGTTCAAAGTAAACTTCTCTACAACAAAGGAAGACTTTCTATTTTACCACTATTCCTTTGACAAAGTATTTTCGACAAGGACAATATTTTTGAAAGTTCTCCTTTTTTTTTTTTTTAATATACCTTCTTCTTTTCATAAAGTGTTTTCCTTGCAGGCCTAAAAGAACAAATGATTCTTTTCAGGCTAATATTAAATATTCAAAAATACAAACAATACCTAAACTTTTCTTTTTTATATAACTGTTTGCTTTGGCAAGTAATTGTCTATAAAGGATGCAGAAATAAATAAGAGCAGCATTAAAGGACACAGAAAATATGTCAGTAATATTAATAAAGTATTAAAGTTAGATCCAAGGAAAAGTAAAAACATAAAGTTACTTGTGTTGTGTGATAGGAAACAGTATACCAGTGTTTTTGGCACCTGTTCTTTTCCGTAAGAACTAACTTTTATGGCAATATGACCTATCTGGGAGGTATTCCTTCAGTCCTTCTAAGAAAGAAATCTATTTGAATAACCAAAATATTAGCTTTTTGAGGACGTCCTATGCTTTGGCCATGCATTATTAGAAGCACCTGACATGTCCTAAAGGCATTTTCATCCCCACAGTCATTCTGGGATATAGGTATAGGAAGAAATGGAGCACACAAAGGCTGAGGAACTTGCCCAAGCCCACTCAGTATGTCACCAACAGACCAAGAATTCAAAGCCAGGAAGTCTGGCTTCAACACTGCTCTTTCAAAATATGCTGATAAAGTAATATTGAAAAGTCTTTCTAAGTAATACGATAGCAAATGAATCTATAGTATTATTTCAGGTCTAGTTATAGCTATAAATAATGATTTCTGAATCTTAAAACATATTTCTCAAAAATTAAAAAGACTTCAGAGGTAGGCAAGCCTGCAAATCTACTGTCAATAAAGTTTTGTTTTCTGTAAAGAAATTTATCAATAGGCATTCATTCACCCATTCTACTGTTTCTTCATGCATCTGACATACATGTATTGACCACACATTATGTGTTAATGACACACTTAGTAAAGGAAGCACGGGTATTGTCATTTAGATCTTTATCATACAAAAGGAATAATTTGTGAAAGATCGTTAATAATGTTTTTCTATTGAATATAAACAAAATCTTTCCCTTTTCCCTGGAATCTATAAACAACTATGAAGTTAATATGATGTGATGTTTCAGAGCACTTTACAAAATCATAGCTACTCATCATGCTACTGTCAACTAGAATCAAGGAATGACCATATCCTTATCAGTATGGCCTAAGTGTTTGTAAATTAACAATTATGTAATTTTTGAAAATCTATATATGATAGAATTAACTTAAGCAACCATCTGCATATTCCATTACATAGAAATATTACACTTCAGAACCAATGAACAAGCCCTTACCATAAAACTACACATGAACAGAAGTAGTATGTACAATTAGTTCACTGTAATTGTTTAAAGATAATGTCATACAGTCAATAAGCTTTCTAGTATTGGAAATGCAAACAAGACTAAACTAAATAAACACGCCCTCTGCTGGCTCATTTCCAATAGCATGTTGCTGCTACTGCTAAGTCACTTCAGTCGTGTCCGACTCTGTGCGACCCCATAGGTGGCAGCCCACCAGGCTCCCTCTTCCCTGGGATTCTCCAGGCAAGAACACTGGAGTGGGTTGCCATTTCCTTCTCCAATGCATGAAAGTGAAAAGTGAAAGTAAAGTCGCTCAGTAGTATCCGACTCCTAGAGACCCCATGGACTGCAGCCTACCAGGCTCCTCTGTCCATGGGATTTGCCAGGCAAGGGTACTGGAGTGGGTTGCCATTGCCTTCTCCCTCCAATACCATACATACTCTAAAATCTCCCTTCTTAGCATAAAACAAGTAACAACTGTGAACTCCACATTCCTCTTCAGTTACCATCCAGTTCTTCATTGCCTGTCCCAATAACATTCCCTACTGAATGTTTACGTGTATTCATTACAGTCCAGCTTCCAAGGGGACTATTTACTGAAATGACTTCCTGGCCAAAGGCACTGGCCCTCACCTTAACCTTTCAGCAGCGTTAGTCCACTAGAGTTGCGCAATCTCTTGTCTAGTCCTGAGCACTGTATAATGCTGCTCTATTTCCAGAAGAAGTATTCAGTGCTAATATTTCTTCCCCTATAAACAAGGAATCTGGAGAATGTACCTGTCATCAACTTGATCCACTTCCCTTAAAATGATGTCATCATTCACGTGCAGCAGAGCACCAGTCATGTCTTTTCAAATATTGGTGCCATCACACGTTCTTCCAGTGTCCATTTGTCATCATTCTTTTTCTTTACTTTCTTCCTGTGCAAACCAGGATCTCTACTTTAAAAAGTCCACAAAAAAGCCAATGTTTTCTAATAATTCAACTGATAAAGAATAAAAAACAACCAATTCTTATAAAATTCCAACTCTTACCCATCTTAAGTCATTGATTAATTCACAAGACAGTTATAGAGTACCAACCATATTCAAGAAAACAAATTCTTCCTTCAAACACAGATATGATTATGATACAATATGATATATAAAACTTGACATATGAAAGTGATAAGTGAAATAAGGAAGGATTTGCAGAAGTGAAGAGAGGAGGTCATGAGAAACAGAAAAGGGAGAAAATGATTCTACTTGGAGATTCGAATGTGAGCACAAACATCAGGCACAGGGCATCTGGGTTTTTTCCGAGGAACCTGGAAGGAAGAGCACAAAATACATGGAAGAAAATAGAGAGATGCATCTGGAAAGACACTGAGAAGAACCTCAAGGGCTACACTGAAAACCTGGAGTCTACTGGCTAAGTGCCTTGACTCTTAGACATGGGAGTCCTAAGTAGATTTACACTATATTTTTCATTTTGCTTCTAAATATAATAATGGTGAATTTAGGGACTTCCCTGGTGGTCCAGTGCTTAGGAGTCCACCTACCAATAAAGGGGGAAGGTGTTCCATTCCTGGTCAGGGAAGATCCCACATGCCATGGTGCAACTAAACTATGCTACACAGCTACTGAAGCTAGTACCCTAGAGCCCACACTCAGCATCAAGAGAAGCCACCACACTGAGAAGCCCAAGCACTGTGGCGGCAAAGACCCAGCAGAGCCAAAAATAAATGAAAAAGAGAATTGACAGAAAAAAGCCACACTTAATTCAGGTGGTATTTTAAATGACATGAGGCACATATACCATGAAAGAAGAAACCAAGGAGATATTTGGCCAGGGGAGGAGAGCTCACTTTTAAACCACCCGCATGATGTGGTGACAGCAGCATCATGGCTGAAAGACTGATGCCTCATTGGTTCTCCCGCCACCAACAGCAATGTGGCCTCCCTCCATGGATATACTCAAAGTGCTAGGAGAGAAAAACCTGTCAGCCAAGAGTACTCTTTCTAGAAAAGTTGTCTTTCAGAAATAAAAGAGAAATAAAAACTGTCCCACACAAAGCAAACCTGATGGAGTTCATCGCCACTAGTCCCGCCTCATGAGAAATGCTGAAAGAAGTCCTCAAACTGAAATGAAAGGATGTTCATTAGTGACAAAACAAATTTAAATATACAACACACTGATTAAGGCAAATATGCAGTCAAATCCAGAATACTCTAATATGTAACATTGTGGTATGTTAACAAAGGAACTCTAGTAATAAGGCTAAACGACAAGAGTATTAAAAATAACTGTATCTCTTGTAAAACATAAAATCTGTACATCACAAACATTAGCTCAAGTTAGAAATTATTTTATAGGAACATAACAAGGGACGTGCTGTTAAATAGTGATATAGGATTACCTATCAGAATGCTCATTCTGCACAGCAGGAAACTACTGGTTGCTGTTTCCTCCACTCTTTCTCTGCTGAAACAATCTACTCTCATCAGCAGCATCACATATGTTCTCTGATATTTCCACTTCACTACTTTTGTGTTTCTTTTCTTCTTCAACCTTTAATGGAAGTTGGACACTAAGAATAATTGCTATGTATTGATTATAAAGACCTTTGTTTCCAATTTTATTATTTGACTCAGTGCTCACCCTGAATTTAAGTGATAAAAACATTTTTGTGTTTATTTTAATTTTATCACTTACAAGTCATTGAAATTTTTGTAAAATCTGCTCCTTTCTGTTTGAGGAAAAGATAAAATTCCCCAAATTTTCAAAAATGGCTTTCTTAATAAGATGCAATTATTCATATTCAGTCTTACCCATCTGGCTGGCAGAGACAGTGAAATAAAAAGACAAGGACACAAAATCTGTCCTCTTTGGTCTTTACTACCTGGATTTTCCATTAAACAGCCGGATATAGATGTGACACCTTCGCACCTCAGAAAGGAAACAATCTTCTCTCTGCATTAAAGCTATTCTTTCCCCTCTGTCTTTTACATTTTTTTTTTCACTTGGATCTGCGAGATAGCAAAAAGTGACGGTGTTCACTAAATTAAATGAACCAGAGTTTACCAAAACACAAGGAGCAGAATGAAACTGAGGATTTGTTAGTTAATGTGGAATTCTGGAATATAAGTAATGCTTCCCAATTCCACATTCAATAACCATCAAACCTTACAGCTAGAGCATATAGAAATAATTACCTAGTATTGTCCCACTATTTACCAAAAACAGCAATAAAAAAAAAAAGTGTTCAAGGTTTTGTTTAAGGCCCTAAACTGGCACTCCCTAGCATTTTATGGCACCAAAAGAGATGATACAATTCTGGAACGTTGAATGTTTTATATTACCAAATGAATTCATCAGATTAATCAGATAAGTTAAAAGCATGACTTTCACACAGTAACTCAATGCCTTAGTTGGGCATAGGGCTCATCTCCTTTTTTTTTTTTAAACAGGAGAATACATAGAGTTTTTTTTGTTTGTTTGTTTGTTTTTGTTTGTTTTGTATTTCTGTCTGTTGTTCAAACTCAGTCAAAGCACCTCTTACACAAAACAGCAAACAAATAGTTTTAAAAACTTATTACTGAAGAAAGAAAAATCTCACAGCATCTCAGAACTCAGTCTTCTCCTTTGTAGATAAACAGTTATTTTTTTTTCTTTTTTGCTCAGGGTTTATATTACCTATTGGCTTCCCTGGTGGCTCAAATATTAAAGAATCCACCTGCAATGGGGAAAACCTGAGTTCGATCCCTGGGTTAGGACGATCCTCTGGAGAAGGGAACAGCTAGCTGCTCTGGTATTCTTTCTGGCCTGGGGAATTCCACGGGCAGAGGAGCCTGGCAGGCTATAGTCCAAGGGTTTGAAAAAAGTTGGACATGACTGAGCTACTATCACACACACACACGCACACTTGTACACACTATCTATGTAACAAAATCACACATGTCAAAACTTTCTACATTTTAGTAAACAACATAATGGAAAGGTCTGTCTCAAAAGAAACATCTGCGAGTGCTGATTAAGGCATATGTGGGAGCACATGTGTTTGTTATTAAAAAGATCCTGAAGCAGCCATGCTGGAAATCTAAGTTCCCAGCAATTGTGGAAAGCAGAGAAGATCACACATATTCAACCACAATGAAGAGATTAGAGGGAACACATGTTCATGTCCCATCTATCAGTCAATGCTTTCTTCCCATCCTATGGAAATATAACTTATATTTAACCCAACAGCTTTAAAGGGGAAAAAAAAAAGACACAAAACCTTAGCTGATTATTCTTCTTAAGCAATATCCTTGGTGCTTATTCTAGCTCAGAAGACCACATGGTACATAGCTAAATGAGTTTCCCAGTCCATATGAAGACTGACAGAGAAGAATTAGGTATGAGAATTGATTGAGGACAAAAGCCATGAAAATAGTTTCCTGAATTCCTGTTATTGAGATAATAATCAATTTCTACATAATTACTGTTGGGAAGCATAGTACAAAATAGCCGTATTAGGAGAAAGTCCTTGGGAAAATGGTGAAGGGCCAGAAGTACCCAGCTTTATGTACTGCAGACAGAAAAACATCTCCTGCCTTTGGTTATTCTTGGCACCAGGATTTAATAATAAATAGAGATGTTACTTGAGAAAACAGGTTGTGGGATAAGCACATGAGTCACTTAGAGTGCGCTGTCCTTGAAATGTTTTTACTGATTATGTGTTAACCCCGTATGCACTCTGCTGGCCATATATTTTAAGCTCTTTGTTCCTGCTTCTATAAAAAGGCTTGACTGGGGAAATAAACTTGTCAGTCCTTGCAAGAGACTGTCCAAGTGTCATTCTTTCAGGTTCATCATTTCCAAGTCCGGGGAGAAAATCCCCAACAAGTGGTGCCATGAACAGGGACTTGAAAGGAAGGCTGAACAAAGAGACAAGCCCCTGCAGAAAGAGGTAAGCAGGATGGGACACATAGCAGTAAAATTCCTTTCATTTCTATAATGCATCATTTTTTGAAACAAAACAGTGTTAATGTTTCAAGAGATCAGTTGAATGACTGCTATATTTTACTGGAACAATTCATGGTTCCCAGAAGAGGGGACACTCAATCTAGACATATAGAAAAGGGTTAAAAATAATGTTTTGCGAGCATATCAGCAAGGGTTACATGGTCACTTATACAGGCTATCATAAAACAAATTAAGGGCATAATGTTGATTTGGAAGTAAAAACTATTCAACCTTTACATGAATATGAGCTTAAAGAACAAGATATACAAGGTGCTTTGAAATATAAGAATGTTATGCTCAATCAGACACAATCCTTAGAAAAACAACTTAGAGACATATATATACAGGATGTGTCAAAACTGAAGCCACTTAGAACGGAGATCATTTAATTCAACGGAAAGCCCAAATCTGAGGTTTTTCCTTCTGCTCCGCCTGTAACAGCAATTGCGAACTTTGCTCATACTAACCGCTTCACTCCTCCTCGGGAGATGCCTGCTTGTGCTTTTGATTTCCCAATACAATTTGATCAACCCATCCAAGGTCAAAATTCTTGGGATGGTATAGATTTTGGCATGTTGTCTAATTTTAAGAAAGCATGTACTCTGTATGGACCTATTTCTCCTTACTGTATAGAATTTCTCAGAGGATGGGCTGACCATTGGATGCCATATGATTTTTTTCAAGTAGCAAAGATGGCTTTAAATCCTCAACAATTACTGCAATGGAAAATATGGATTAGTGATGAGGCCCAACAGCTGATGATTGACCAGCACTCTCATGGTAACCCTGCCAATTTAACTTATGATATACTGACTAGAACAAGGACTATGACTGATGTAATGGTGCAATTAGCTAATATTACCCTTGAGATGTTGCATTTCATTAAAGAAACTGCCTGCAGGGCATGGGCAAAGGTTGATAGCGCTAACTCTGATGGTTCATTTGTTAAGATTATTCAAGGACATGAGGAGGAATATTCTCAATTTATAGGAAAATTAAAGGATGCAATTGAAAAATCTATTAAGGATGTGACTTTACAAAATATTATTTTAAAACAACTTGCTTTTTTTTTTTTTTTAACAACTTGCTTTTGAAAACGCTAATGAGGAATGTCAATCCATGCTTAGACCAATTCGAGAGACTAACTCTTTTATGGAATATTTGAAAGCATGTAGGGATATCAGATATATGTCCCATAGAGCAAAATTGGTGGCATTGGAAACCTTTAATGTACAAAAAGCTGCTAATGCCAAATGTTTTAACTGTGGGAAGCCCAACCATATGAAAAAACAATGCCACATACCAACACAGACCAGAAAAAAAATAATAATACTTCTAATAAGAAGAAACCCCCAAGAATATGTCCAAGATGTAAAAAGGGGTTCCACTGGCTGAATGAATGTCATTCTAAATTTGATAAGGATGGAAACACCTTGAACCCCAGTGCACAACAAAAACAACAGGGAAACTAATAAAGGGACCATCCTCTAGCCCCACTACAAAAGGAGGACCTAATGTTATGACACTACAAGCAGCTATAACTAAGAGTGCTTGCATTGATATACCTAGTCCCTATGATATGGAACTAATAGAATTATACAACCCCCAGAAAATTCCCACTGGATATAACAGCCCAATTCCACCCAGGACAATGGGACTGATTTGGGGACGTTATAGCTGCACAATGAGAGGTTTAATGGTATTGACCAGTGTTATGGACGAAGATTATGAAGGGGAATACATGCTACAGTAAATGTTATGAAAATGGGAAATATATACTTATAAAAAGGGGAAAGTTTTGCACAATTATTACTTTTACCATATGTCAAACCAATGAAGGCATCTGATAAAGTTCGGCAGGGAGGCTTTGGCAGTACCAACCTTACTGCTGCACTATCCGCCTTATTAAAGGAACATCAGAAACTCATGCTTACTTTACCATACAGGGAAAGAATTTCACAGGCATATTAGATACCGGAGCTAACATTTCAATCATTAGAGCTGCAGAATGGCCCCTTGATTGGGGTAAGGTTATGGCTCCTTCTAGACTATTAGGAGTGGGTGAAACTGATGCCACACAAACTTTTCTCAGTGCATCCTATTTACAAGTGTATGGCCCTAATCAAATTGTAACTTATCTTAAACCATATATTACTAATATCCCAATCAATTTATGGGGATGGGATTTTCTTGAACAAACGAAAGCCACAATTTCTTTAAATGAACCTTTTAATGGGGGCCATTGAGTTAACACTGCTGCCTCTCGATTGGGAATCTGATACCCCAGTATGGACACCTCAATGGCCCCTAACTAAAGAAAAATTGGCAACTCTTATGCAATTAGTTAATGAATAATTACAAAAAGCTCATATAGAACCTTCATTTCCCCCATGGAATTCCCCTGTATTTGTAATAAAAAAGAAATCAGGAAAATGGCGAATGTTGATAGATTTAAGACATGTTAATAATACCATGTTACCTAGGGAGCCCTTACAACCCGGATCGCCCTCCCCTTCTATGGTACCAAAAGGATGGTCTGTAGTTATTATTGACTTACAAGACTGCTTTTTTACTATACCTTTGCACCCTAAAGATAGAAAATGTTTTGCCTTTTCAGTTCCTTCTATAAATCACATGGCTCCTATTAAAAGATTTCAATGGAATGTGCTACCTCAGGGAATGATGAACTCCCCTACCATTTGCCAATATCTCATATCTGTTTTATTACAACCCATTAGAAATAAGTATCCTACTGCATTTATAATTCATTATATGGATGATATACTTCTCTCTATGGAATCTGAACTCTGTTTACAACAGCTATACAATGAAGTTACTACTACTCTTCAAAATCATGGCCTGCTTGTAGCACCAGATAAAATTCAATGGAAAGCACCCTTTAATTATTTAGGACATGTTATGGAAGAATCTAAAATCAAACCTCAAAAAGCTCAAATTTCTGTGCAATCTCTATGCACGCTGAATGATTTTCAAAAATTGCTAGGAGATATTAATTGGCTGTGGCCATCTGTCGGCATCCCCACCTATGCCTTACCAAATCTATTAAAATTTTAGAGGGATCCCCTGACCCTAATAGCCCTAGGCAGCTAACAAAAGAGGCCAAAGAAGAACTGGCCTTAATGGAGAAACACATTCGACAATCTTTTTCAACTTGGCTAGATTACGATCAACCAGTTTCTTTATATATATATTCCCCACTGAACATTCGCCCACTGCAATTATAGCTCAACATAGCCCAATAGAATGCGTATATTTACACACTAGTCTAAAAAAATTGTATCATATATTGAGAAAATAGGGCACTTAATTGTCAGAAAGAACCCATGTACAAACTTTGATTGGATTTGATCCATATGCAATACATGTCCCCTTGACAAAAAAAGAATTGCAAATTGCCTTACAATATAACTTGACCATGCAAATGGCATTAAATGATTTTCAGAATGTTATCTCATTTCATTTACCGAAAGGAAAATTATGGGACTTTCTACAATGTACTAAATTCATTATAACTAATATCATTGCATCCCAGCCTATTTCCAATGCACCCACCTATTTCATTGATGACAACAAGAAAGGCATAATAGGGATTGTCGGCCCTGATATCAAAGAGAAATTACCCACTACCTATTCTTCAATACAAAAAGTTGAGTTATATGCTTTATATGCTCTTTTGTCACTTCAACCATTATCCTTCAACGTATATACTGATTCCAAATACCTTGCTTCCCTTTTTCCTGATTTTGCTACAGCCTTTTTATACAACCTAGATGAAGAATTATATACTCTCTTTTCACAGACTCAAGCTTTAATTCGCTCATGTACGGAACCCTTCTTTATTGCACATATACATGCTCATTCAGGTTTACCTGGCCCTCTGGTCGCAGGAAATGGTGCTGTTGACAGGCTCATAGCTCCTATTTTCACATCTGCCAATGGTGAACATGCTAATCTTCATACCAATGCTAACAGATTGCACTCTAAATACCATATTCCTCTCACTGAAGCACGGCATATTATTAAAACCTGTGATGTCTGTGCCCCTCTGCACTTATGAACTACGATTTCAGGAGTTAAACCCCAGGGGCAACAGCCTAATTCCCTTTGGCAATCTGATTTCACTCACTGCTCCTTAGGAAACTTTTCTTTACTTTTTGTCTCAGTTGATACATTTTCAGGCTTTATCTGGGCAGTTCCTGTCTCTTCAGAATCCAGCAAACACGCCATTTCCACACTCTTACTCAACTTTCCCATTATGGGGATTCCTTCTGTCTTGAAAACAGACAATGGACCTACATTCACCTCACATTCATTTCGTTCATTTTTATCAGAATGGAACATAATACACATTACAGGAATACCCTATAATCCTCAGGGTCAAACTATTATTGAAAGAGCCCACCACACCCTAAAAACTCATTTATTAAAACAGAAAGGGGGAATATGGAAGAGGAGATACACTTCTTATCCCATGAACCCTCAATTACTATTATCTTTAACCCTTTATTCCCTAAATTTTTTAAACTTAACAAAAAATAATTATGATACTCATGCAGATAGACATTTTGCAGAAGACAAAAACAGCAAATTAGACATCAATACACCAATATGGTATAAGCAATTTAATCAATGGCTGCCAGGAATCTTACGACTCCTAGGTAAGGGTTATGGTCTTGTCATTGCAGATGGAGAGGAAATCTGGGTTCCCCTTCACCATGTCCATTACCGAGAGGGACCCCCAAGACTGGACTCCCTTGGGAAGTGACAAAGTTGATGCGAAGGTTCTCATCAATGACCCTGGAGGAGCCAATGAGGAAACGCCATGATCTGAATCCTTACCCAACATGGGCTCAAGTGAAAAACATGACTCGTCAGGCTGAGCAGACACTGAAGAGCAAGAGGAACATCATAACTGCTCCTGGTTTAATAGATCAAGCATTGGAGGCTTTCATAAATCTAAGACAAGTTTGTGGACTGATAAGGACATATTGCTGAATTGGTATAATGGGGGCTTATCACCCCCACGACCCAGGATTATCATCCCCATTGTGGGGCCAAAGCAATGGCACATTTGGAAAATCCCAGCAGCTTTAGAGCACTTCGCTAATGTTTATGGGACTATGAGTGTGTTTCGTCCTTCTAATTATATCTTCCTATATAATAGTACTGGCTATATTCAATAATGTGTTCACTTTCCATACTTGTTTATTGTAGGGCATTTTGATATTGACTTATTGGCCAAGATTGTCAATTGTACTGCATGTGCATTGTATACCTGCCTTAATCACACCATTTCATATCACAATGTTAGCATTGTGCTAGTTAAACAAAGATCTGAGTTATGGCTTCCTGTAAACTTAACTGAACCTTGGCCTGATTCTGTATTTCTTTCTGTATTGTTGAAAACTGGGCTTAGGTGATGTAAGCGCATCATTGGGTGGATTATTGCAGGCATCTTAAGCCTTATCTCCATTGTGACTGTAGGAACTTTGTCTGGTATGGCTTTACATAATTCTATACAAAATCATGATTTTATCACTGCTTGGCACAAGGACTCACATGATCTATGGACTCGACAAGCTTAAATAGATCAGCAATTACAAACATGAATTAATGAGTTACGAACTGTGATTATCTACTTAGGAGATCAAATGCAGCAACTGACTTTCCAAACACGTATACATTGTCACTGGAATTTTACTTCTTTTTGTCTGACTAACATGCCCTATAATACCACTGAATATCCTTGGGATAAAGTTAAGGCGCATTTGCGGGATCTCACAGATAACTCAAGTTTAGACATCAATTTGTTGAAACAACAAGTTGCTAATTTTCAGGTTAGGGTACCTAGGGAATTGTATAGCACTCAATTCTATGATACTTTAACCAAAACCCTATTGTCTCTAGACCCTAGAGCTTGGCTTTCAGGAAGCAATATTTTTATATATGTATTAATCACCCTGCTCTTTTTGTCATTGCTTATAGGATACAGACATCTTTACTCAAGACTCCATGCCTCCCACAATGGAGTCCACCTAGCAGCTGCCGTGCTTAAATTAAAAACAAAAGGAGGATATGTTGGGAAGTGTAGTCAAAATAGCCGTATTAGGAGAAAGTCCTTGGGAAAATGGTGAAAGGCCAGAAGTACCCGGCTTTGTGTACTGCGGACAGAAAAACATCTCCTGCCTTTGGTTATGCTCGGTGCCAAGATTTAATAATAAATAGAGATGTTACTTGAGACAACGGGTTGTGGGATAAGCACATGAGTCACTTAGAGTGTGCTGTCCTTGAATGTTTTTACTGATTATGTGTTAACCTCATATGTGCTCTGCTGGCCGTATACTTTAAGCTCTTTGTTCCTGCTTCTATAAAAAGGCTTGACTGCAGAAATAAACTTGTCAGTCCTTGCAACAGACTGTCTGAGTGTCATTCTTTCAGGTTCGTCGCTTCCAAGTCCCAGGGAGAAAATCCCCAACAATTACCTCTTTGGATGACACCACTTTATTCATAAATGGAAAATCAAAACAGACCACATCATCAAGAAAGAGAAAAACTGAAGCAAGAGAAAATGAGAAACTCTTTTGGAAGTTTAATTTTCTTTTTCCAGAGCCAGCAACTCTACTTGAAACATGTCTATTTCATTCTTAAACCTCTGCATATCCTTCTCTAATTCTTCATTTACATACACTTCAGATGCACTGTGACTATTAGGTGGAAAAGAATCCCCATTTTCTAATTCAGGTCCCATGCTTCTATTGTCACTAGTGCTGCAATTATCTGCATGCAGTGGCTTCTGGAACCAGTCCTGTATTGCTTTATTTTTCAGATCAGTATTTTAACAACAGCAAGGGGAACATGAATTTTTATTTGAATTCTATGTTTCATCTTACCAGAGTAGACAAGCCACAGACTAGAATGACATGCCTGTCCCGTATCTAATTTCTGACTAGTGGGATCTTGCCTCATATTTTGTGACATTTGCATATCAATCTCTTGGTCTTTCACTTCAAATATAACTACCGGCTCCCCTACTTTTTTATTTTCTGTATCATTATAAAAACTCTCCTCAATTTTCATAAACACATGTTCAATGTCTAGTTGATAATTTTCAAAGTCTACTTTATTTTCAGAGAAACAAAGCTTTGAAGATGACCGACAAGTCTATCCAAGGGACCCAGAGTTTACAGACCATGGAAAAACATTTTTGAGACTGGGTTCTTTTTGTTCAGGAAATGCTTGGAATACTAGAGAGACAGATACTCCAAATGCATCTTTTCCTCACAATCAGGTATATTATTTGTGAGATTAGGAGATATTTCCTTTTGGTTTGCTCCTTATTTAGGGTTATCACATAGTCGGTATTTTGGTATTCCTCACAAAATTTCACTGAACTTCTGCTTTAACTCATTTGTGATGGGTGTTAACTTATCTTTCCATTCTAATTTGCCTTGTTTGACACACATTTTTTCATACAGTACTACACCAGATATTGAAATTTACAGTTTTACATACCTGTGCATGGTTATTCTCATCTTCATCAAATTTTCCTTGTTCTTCCTCTGTTATCATTTCCAAGTCTAGTTCTCTTGACAAATCTGCATGTTTCGTTAAAATTACTTAGAATGTTTAGTTAGATCTCATTTAAAACAGAGATCTAAAACATTGTATAAAACAACAGATTAAATCAATCTTAATCTCCAGCTGAATATTTACTTCTTTAAGAACTACTTCCAATGACCTGAAAACTTCAACAAACCATTTAGGAAATACCAAATGTCACCAGGTTACAGGCACACAAACAGCTCAAAGATTCAGTCACAGATTGATCAAAACAGCAGTGAACAAAATAATCAGAAACCAAACAAAATACAAGATAGACATATAAAGTCACCATATATTCTCTTCTCTACTTCCTAACAGGACCTTTTAACAACATGCCAAGCATCAACTGCAACATTATTCATGGTTTACAAAATTCCTCTTCCTTTTTAGCTTTTATCAGTTCCTTCATCTGAAATGCTTCCCTATACTCTTCCGACAAATTACTTTTCATCTTTCAAGGCTCAACCTGCTTTGTGAAGTTGTCTTTGATTACTGCCATCTTTCCCCTGATAAAGAGGTACACCTTTCCTTGTAGCTCCCTTAGTACTTTAAAGATTTTCCTAGTGTACCTTTCTAGATTTTCCTAGTGATAGATATAGATCTGAACTGTAAATTATTTCTTTACATGTCTATCCTCTTGGCTCCTAGACTGCAGGGGACAAGCTCTTACAAGTCACCTTGGTATATATAGCATTTTTGTTTGTTTGTTTTTTAATTTATTTTTTTTTTATTGAAGGAGAACTACTTTACAGAATTTTGTTGTTTTCTGTCAAACCTCAACATGAATCAGCCATAGGTACAGATAGATCGCCCCTTTTGAACCTCCTTCTCATCTCCCTCCCCATCCCAACCCTCTAGGTTGATACAGAGCCCCGGTGTCTCTTATTCAATAATTATTTCTCAGGATTCTGCTCAGTACTAGACATTGGAGTTTAATGAAAAATGTAGGAAAAGGTGTCAGGGATGGCTTTTCTAGAGATAATGCCTGAGTACAGACTTACACAGTTCAAGGGAACAGAGGGCAGGAAAGGGACAGCATTTCAGGCTGTAGCAAGATTGGGAGAGGAGCACACACACCACAGGGTAGATATTTGTCCAAAGTGAAGGGATGGGACTGACGAAGGTCATGGCATCCAGTCCCATCACTTCGTGGCAAAGAAATGGGGAAACAATGAGAACAGAAACAGATTTTATTTTCTTGGGCTCCAAAATCAATGCAGATGGTGACTGCAGTCATGGAATTAAAGGACACCTGCTCCTTGGAAGAAAAGATATGACAAACTTAGTGTATTAAAAAGCAGAGACGTTACTTTGCTGACAAAGGTCCATCTAGTCAAAGCAAAGGCTTTTCCAGTAGTGATGTATGGATATGAGAGTTGGACCAAAAAGAAGATTGAGCACCAAAGAACTGATGCTTTTCAACTGTGGTGTTCAGAAAGACTCATGACAGTCCCTTGGACTGCAAGGAGATCCAACCAGTCAATCCTAAACAAAATCAGTTCTGAACATTCATTGGAAAGACTGACACTGGTGCTGAAGCTCCAGTACTTTGGCCACCAGATTCGAAGAGCTGACTCATTAGAAAAGACCCTGATGCTGGGAAAGGTTGAAGTCGGGAGGAGAAGGGAATGACAGAGGATTAGATGGTTGGATGGCATCACCGACTCCATGAACGTGAGTTGAGCAAGCACCAGGAGATGGTGAAGGACAGGGAAGCCTGGTGTGCTGCGGTCCATGGGGCCATATAGAATCAGACACGACTGAGCGACTGAATAACAGCAACAGGGACAAGCGACGAGGGCACCAGCAGCAGTTCAGAATTCTAGAGCAAAGGACTGAAAGGGCTAGAGATAGAGGGTCAGGCAGAAGTCAAATTATGAGAGCATCAACGGTGCTTTAAGAGGTCTAGACATTAATGTGACTCAGAGTGCCTCATGGTCACGTGTGCTTTTGAGATTGGTGACTCTGAAGACCACGGGAGGGAGGAACCTGAAGGACATACGAATAACCAGAGGAAGGTGAATCTGAAGGCATTAATACTGGGAATAACAAGGTGATGCAGGCCTGAACTGAGGGAGTGTTTACAGAAATATTTAGGATATAAAACTTTCAGGGTACAGTATAGAATAAATCTTTAAGAAACCAATAAATGTACAAATCCAAGGGCCCTGAAGGATAAAATAACTGCTAGCTATTTTATAAAATGTACTGACTGAGAAGAAAATGATCAACATGAATTGACTGAAGCAGCTTCTATCTATTTTTCTATTTTGTAGTTTTCCTATCTCACATCATCCAGTGTTGAAGGGACTCATGTAGGCATTTTTTTTTTAATTTGTTTTTCCTGGACCTACCAAGTTCATGGAGAGACAAGAGCAAATGACTCAGTTGTATAGATTAAAAGAAAAAAAGACAAACACGTTGAGTTTAGAGCCTGTGGTCACTATTCTAGGAGATAACTGAGAATATTCTGTAAATGCAAGGTGAAGATAGAAAAGAATAACTTACCATAGTCCTGACCATATGACTGATTAAGGGTGCTAAATTAGTTAGTATTTATGGACAACACTTTCTTAGACGTGGTTACTCAATAGACTGGGCATCCTAATAGAATCAGAATTGACTTTCTATATACTGCTTTTAAGTGATACACCACTCCTTTATACCAACTTTTCTTGTGAACTCTTAATTCATTACAAATACTAAAACAAGTTGACATACTATGTGGACACAGCTGAGAAGGAGGTACTATGTAGCAAATTTCCCATGACTCCCACTCCCACTGGGAAAGCTAATTCTAAAAAATATGAAGTCACAGAAAACACAAAAAATATTTTAGTATTTGGTATCAGAGTTGCTTTTGCAGTTATACTGAATATAATCATGACTAATTCTTATGAATTGACAGCCATATAAAAACACTGGTATGAAGTCCCATTTTGAGAAGGCAGTCTCTAGATGGCTACCTAGTCTCCCAACTAGTCCCAGAGTTCTAAATGTAATCCTGCTACCCACTCTCAGGTGTATGCTAAACACCAGCCTGAATGAACTTACATTTTCCTAACTCTCTTTGTTATTTATTGTATTACTTTGGTCAGATGGAGAACGCAAACACCTTGCTAAGAGGTATTGATTGGCTGTAGGCTGCATAAAAGGAGTCAGCACAAGGTAAACTTTGCCACAGAATCTAATTTGGAACCATCAGAAGGATGGTAAGGCCATGCCCAGGTGGCCCACAGCTGAGTGCTCTGGGCTTCTGTATTACCTTCTTTGCTTCCTCTGTTTCCTGGCAGCTCCAACTTGCATAGCTGACAGAGAGAGTAATTCCCTACCAGGAACACTGTTACAGTCTTCATCTTCATTTTATCTATTATGGTCTTCTGTCCAAATTCTGTGGATGCTGACTGACTTTTGGTCATTGAATGGGACACAAATGCACACTGACCATCAACTTTCAAATGCCTGGCTCTTTGACAAGTCTCATTATTGAGGCTCAAAGCAGCAGAAGCCCCATTTGAAAAATGTGAAAACAAAGTCTCCACTTATTAGAATGTGAGAATACAACTCTGACTAACTTGTACAAAGTCTTTCTTCAGAGAATCAGTTCCATGCCCTCCTCTCCCCTGAAACTCACTAGTCCTTCACAGCTTACAGTATCTCACAGGTCACCATCATTCATGAAGAGATGTAAACTAGTGTGTCTCATTTCTTCTACTTTTTAATTGCCTAGTATTACTGATTTTGATTCACTAAACTTCTATTACATATTCTGTATTCCATAAGAACTTTACCAATAATTATTTTTTCAACATCAGTTCAGTTCAGTTCAGTCAATCAGTCATGTCTGACTCTTTGCGACCTCATGAACTGCAGCATGCCAGGCCTCCCTGTACATCACCAACTCCTGGAGTCTACCCAAACTCATGTCCATTGTGTCAGTGATGCCATCCAACCATCTCATCCTCTGTCGTCCCCTTCTCTTCCTGCCCTCAATCTTTCCCAATATCAGGGTCTTTTCAAATGAGTCAGCTCTTTGCATTAGGTGGCCAAAATATTGGAGTTTCAGCTTCAACATCAGTCCTTCCAATGAACACCCAGGACTGATTTCTTTTAGGATGGACTGAATGGATCTCATTGTAGTCCAAGGGACTCTCAAGAGTCTTCTCCAACACTACAGTTCAAAAGCATCAATTCTTCTGCATTCAGCTTTCTTTATAGTCTAACTCTCACATCCATACATGACTATTTTTCAACATACAAATATATTATTAAGAAAATGTACATCTACCTTATTTTACACTTAATTGTGCCTTATAATACTGTGTGCTCTAGAGACCATGGTTTTAAAAACACTTTTAATGAATGTTACTACTTTAATTAATGTTACAAACCTAGACAACATTAAAAAGCAAAGACATCACTTTGCTGACAAAGGTCCATACAGCCAAAGCCATGGTCTTCAGTAGTCATGTACAGATGTGAGAGTTGGACCATAAAGAAGGCTGAGCACTGAAGAATTGATGCTTTCAAAGAGTGGTGCTAGAGAAGACATCTGAGAGTCCCTTGGACAGCAAAGAGATCAAACCAGTCAATCCTAAGAGAAATAAATGCTGAATATTCACTGGAAGGACTGATGCTGAAACTAAAGCTCCAATACTTTGGGCAACTGATGTGAAGAGCTGAATCACTGGAAATCACTGGAAAATCCCCTGATGCTGGGAAAGATTGAGGGCAGGAGGAGAAGGGGATGGCAGAGGATGAGATGGTGGGATAGCATCACTGATGCAATGGATATGAACTTGGGCAAACTCTGGGAGATGGTGAGGCACAGGGAGGCCTAGCGTGCTGCAGCCCATGGGCTCACAAAGAATTGGACTCGACTTAGCGACTGAACACTACCACCAATGACAACTTCTTTAATTACAATGAGATGGTCTTTCCTCAGATTATCAATATCTTCAGGACTGATTTTTAAGTCCTGGATAGATATCATAAACTTATATAAGACCTGATAGTCTTGTGGGTGACCAATTGTTTCCATGTGAAAATAGGATAAGTCTAGGACAACACTAGATCCAAAGAGCACAGAGCACCATGAGGGAAGAATGAACGCAATACAGAAATATTTGCTTAAAAAAAAGGAACTCTCAGGTCTAAATTTCTTCAGAGAAATCAAAGAGACAAACAAGAAATGTAAAAGTTAAACTTTAAACCCCGTGTCAACACAAGGCTTCCTTTATCATTTCACATCCAACCATGCCAATGGTTTTAAATGGTGGTTCTGTAGTGTGCCCTGAGAATCCCTGAAGTCCAAAGACGCACTGGGCCAGGGGATCCAAGAGGTCAAAACTCTTTTCACAACAACTCTAAACGTAATTGCATGCTCAATTATGTTCTGAGTGTACACAGAAGTTCTCCAGAGACAGGATATGTGATATAAGAACTCTAGTGACGAATGGAATTAGCTATTATGATTGTGTGTGCCTTTTTTAGTTTTATTTCTAGGAGTCTCTGGCTGAGGCGAGGGTTGGAGGTGGCCTGATGCACGGTCAGGATAACTGAGTGCTGCAGTGCATGCATGGGACCTGTTGAAGGAGGTGCCATTATCTTCATTACCTCCACCATAGTTTGGCCTCAGGTCAAACAACAGGGAGGGAACACAGCCCCACCCATCAACAGAAAATTGGATTAAAGATTTACAGAGCATGGCCCCGCCCATCAGAACAGGATCCAGTTTCCCTCTCAATCAGTATTTCCCATCAGGAAGTTTCAGGGCTTCCCTATAGCTCAGTTGGTAAAGAATCCATAAGCTTCTTATCCTTATCCATCAGAGGGCAAGCAGACTGAAAACTTCAATCACAGAAAACAAACCAAACTGATCACATGGACCACAGACTTGTCTAACTCAATGAAATTATGAGCAAGCCATGCCGTGATGGGCCATCTAAGAGAGTCGGGCTATGCTGGAACATTCTGACAAAACATGGTCCACTGGAGAAGGGAATGTCAAACCACTTCAGTATTCTTGCCTTGAGAACCCCATGAACAGAATGAAAAGACAAAAAGATAGGACACTGAAAGATGAACTCCCCATCAGCAGGTCAGTAGGTGTCCAATATGCTACTAGAGATTGGTGGAGAAATAAATCCAGAAAGAATGAAGAGATGGAGCCAAATCAAAAACAACACCTAGCTGTGGATGTGACTGGTGATGGGAGTCAAGTCCAAGGCTGTAAAGAGCAATACTGCATAGGAACCTGGAATGTCAGGTCCATGAATCAAGGGAAATTGAAGTGGTCAAGCAGGAGATGACAAGAGTGAACATCGACATTTTAGGAATCAGTGAGCTAAAAGGAACTGGTTTGTGGTTTAGGCAGTAAGTCGTGTCTGATGCTTCTGACCCCATGGGCTATTTGTAGCTCGCCAGACTCCTCTGGAGATAGGATTTTCCAAGCAAGAATGCTGGGATGGGTTGCCATTTCTTTCCTCAGGAGATCTTCCTGACCCAGGCATTGAACTCGGGTCTCCTGCATGGCAGGTAGATTCTTTACCAACTGAGCTACCAGGGAAGCCCCCAAATGGACTGGAATGGGTGAACTTAACTCAGATGAACATTATGTCCACTACTGTGGGCAAGAATCCCTTAGAGCAAATGGTGTAGCCATCACAGTCAACAAGAGTCCCAAATGCAGTACTTGGATGCAATCTCAAAAATGACAGAATGATCTCTGTTCATTTCCAAGGCAAACCATACAATATCACAATAATGCAAGTATATGCTCTGACCAGTAACACTGAACAAGCTGAGGTTGAACAGTTCTATGATGACCTACAAGACCTTCTAGAACTAACACCGAAAAAAGATGTTCTTTTCAATATAGGGGACTGGAATGTACAAGAAGGAATTCATGAGATACCTGGAGTAACAGTTAAATTTGGCCTTGGAGTACAAAATGAAGCAGGACAAAGGCAAACAGAGCTTTGCCAAGAGAATGTACTGGTCATAGCAAACATCCTCTTCCAACAACACAAGAGAAGACTCTACACACGGACATCACCAGACAGTCAATGATGAAATCAGACTGATTCTATTCTTTGCAGCCAAAGATGGAGACGCTCTATACAGTCAGCAAAAACAAGACCGGGAGCTGACTGTGGCTCAGATCATGAACTCCTTATTGCAAAATTCAGACTTAAATTGAAGAAAGTAGGGAAAACCATTAGACCATCCAGGTATGACCTAAATCAAATCCCTTAGGGTTATACAGTAGACATGACAAATAGATTCAAGGATTAGTTTTGATAGACAGAGTGCCTGAAGAACTATGGATGGAGATTTGTAACATTGTACAGGAGGCATTGATCAAGAACATCCCAGAGAAAAAGAAATGCAAAAAGGAAAAATGGTTGTCTGACAAGGCCTTACAAATAGCTGAGAAAAGAAGAGAAGCTAAAGGCAAGGGAGAACAGGAAAAATATACCCATTTGAATGCAGAGTTCCAAAGAATAGCAAGGAGAGATAAGAAAGCCTTTCTCAGTGGTTGATGCAAAGAAATAGAGGAAAACAACAGAATGGGAAAGACTAGAGGTCTCTTCAAGAAAATTAGAGATACCAGGGGACCATTTCATGCAAAAATGGGCACAATAAAGGAGAGAAGTAGTATGGACCTAATAGATGCAGAAGATATTAAGAAGAGGTGGTAAGAACACACACATAAAAACAATATAGAAAAGATCTTCATGATCCAGATAAGCACAATGGTGTGATCCTTTACTTAGAGCCAGACATCCTGGAATGCGAAGTCAAGTGGGCCTTACGAAGCATCACTACGAACAAAGCTAGTGGAGGTGAAGGAATTGCAGTTGAGCTACTTCAAATCCTAACAGATGATGCTATGAAAGGGCTGCACTCAATATGCCAGCAAATCTGGAAATCTCAGCAGTGCCTACAGGACTGGAAATGGTCAATTTTCATTCCAATCCCAACAAAAGGCAATGCCAAAGAATGCTCAAACTACTGCATAATTGCACTCATCTCACACGCTAGCAAAGTAATACTCAAAATTCTCCCAGCCAGGTCTCAACAGAACATGAAATGTGAACTTCCAAACTTTCAAGCTGGATTTAGAAAATGCAGAGGAACCAGAGATCAAACTGACAACATCCACTGGGTCATGGAAAAAGCAAGAGAGTTCCAGAAAAACATCTACTTCTGCTTTATTGACTACCCAAAAGCTTTTAATTGTGTGGATCACAACAAACTGGAAAATACTTAAAGAGATGGGAATACCAGACCACCTGACCTACCTCCTGAGAAATCTGTATGCAGGTCAAGAAGCAACACTTAGAACTGGACATGGAACAACAGACTGATTCCAAATAGGGAAAGGAGTATGTCGAGGCTGTATATTGTCACCCTGCTTATTTAACTTATACACAGAGTACATCATGCAAAATTCTGGGCTGGATGAAGCACAAGCTGAAATCAAGATATCCAGAAGAAATATCAATAACCATAGATATGCAGATGACACCACCTTTATAGCAGAAATCGAAGAAGAACTAAAGAGCCTTTGGATGAAAGTGAAAGAGGAGAGTGGAAAGATTGGTTTAAAACTCAACATTCAGAAAACTCAGATCATGGCATCCGGTCCCATCCCTTCATGCAAATAGATGGGGAAAGAATGGAAACAGTGACAGACTTTATTTGGGGGGGCTCCAAAATCATTGCAGATGGTGACTGCACCCATGAAATTAAAAGATGTTTGCTGCTTGGAAGAAAAGCTATGACCATCCTTGACAGCATATTAAAAAGCAGAGACATTACTTAGCCAACATCAGTCTGTCTCGTCCAAACTATGGTTTTTCCAGTAGTCATGTATGAATGTGAGAGTTGGACTGTACAGAAAGCTGCACACCTAAGAATTGATGGTTTTGAATTGTAGTGTTGGAGAAGGCTCTTGAGAGTCCCTTGGACTGCAAGGATCTCCAACCACTCCATCCGAAGGGAACTCAGTCCTGAATATTAATTGAAAGGACTGATGCTGAAGCTGAAACTCCAATACTTTGGGCACCTGATGTGAAGAACTGACTCACTGGAAAAGACCCTGATGCTGGCAAAGACTGAAGGCGGGAGAAGAAGGGGAAGACAGAGGATGAGATGATTGGATGACATCACCAACTCGATGAGCTTGAGTCTGAGTAAACTCTGGGAGTTCTGATGGACAGTGAAGCCTGGTGTGCTGCAGTCCATAAGGTCGCAAAGAGTCGGACACGACTGAGCAACTGAACTCAACTGAATTCCCATATAGTAAACATCAATAGACATAAACAAAAGTTCCTTGGAATTCTCAATAATTTTTAAGAGTATCAGATCAGATCAGATCAGTCACTCAGTCGTATCCGACTCTTTGCAACCCCATGAATCACAGCACGCCAGGCCTCCCTGTCCATCACCAACTCCCGGAGTTCACTGAGACTCACGTCCATCGAGTCAGTGATGCCATCCAGCCATCTCATCCTCTGTCGTCCCCTTCTCCTCCTGCCCCCAACCCCTCCTAGCATCAGAGTCTTTTCCAATGAGTCAACACTTCGCATGAGGTGGCCAAAGTACTGGACTTTCAGCTTCAGCATCATTCCTTCCAAAGAAATCCCAGGGCTGATCTCCTTCAGAATGGACTGGTTGGATCTCCTTGCAGTCCAAGGGACTCTCAAGAGTCTTCTCCAACACCACAGTTCAAAAGCATCAATTCTTCGGCGCTCAGCCTTCTTCACAGTCCAACTCTCACATCCATACATGACCACAGGAAAAACCATAGCCTTGACTAGATGAATCTTTGTTGGCAAAGTAATATCTCTGCTTTTGAATATGCTATCTAAGTTGGTCATAACTCCTTCCAAGGAGCAAGCTTTCTTAAAGCCAACAACTTTCAGAATCACTGTTTCAAAAGATTATGTCTATCCAATAGTCATTAAATTATGATTACTTCCCCTACTTCTAATAATCAAAGATGCCACAAACTCACACACACACACAAACACATGCACATACAAACACAGACACACACAGCCTGCTCATCAAAACATCTGATTGTCCTACATTCATCTGTGTAATAATACTATAATGAAACAATTATAAGCTGAAGTACAACTGACATATTAACAAGTGAAGTTTTACTCTAGGGAAAGGTTCGAGTTCAAACAAGCACTTTTGGACACTGGAAAAAACTTAGAGTCTAAAATTTAATCTCGGAGAGTTCCTGAGAAGTATAGAGATTCCAAATTGAGAACTTCAGAGTGTTGAAGCATATACAGAAACATGTTGAGTTGAAGCTTACAATTTAAAAATTTCTTGTTCTTATCCTTGTAAATATCTTTTATTTCAAGACACAAGTATCAACAATAACATTTGCTTTGTGTATGTCCAATTCTTCAATTAAATTTGCAAAGAAAATATTAGAAGTATGAAGACTGAGCATTTCAAATAGTTCAGTGTCCCTCTTTCCAGACTTAACTGTGTACTGCAAAATTTACCTGAACTGGATATTTGTAAATCCTTCATTCTGACTGTTTTATTAGCTGCAGACTCTTTCATTCTGACTGCTGGCTGAATGGGGTTTGGAAACAAGTTGATTACTAAATAATGTACATAGGAGACGATCCACAGTTCAGAATTCAAGACAAAATCATAAACCTTTTTACCTTCACATTAGGATATTTCCCAGGAGAATCTAAAAGGAAAAAGGGACACAAAGTTAATTACATGTAAATATGAAATCCAGCTGTACATTCATGCAGAGTTAGTACCAAGCAGAATCCTCACACTCAGCCTTGGCACTGAATACATTCAGTTTTAGTGTCTTGTTTTTAGGGGGATCTTAGGACGCTGGTAAGACAGACACCGGAATCCACCAAAGATAATGAAAAGGAAATAATACATTTAATTGCCACAGAATTATTAGAAATTAAAAATCTTGCACATTTCAAAATCAGCGTAGTATTTATTAAAAATATTTCTAGCATTTAGGGAATGAACCCTATTAATCTGTTTGGCTTCAAAATTTAGTTTGGCTTGGTACATCATACTAATGCTTCAAAGGATTTCTATGAAACAACTTTCAAAGAATCAGCTATCTTAAAAAAAAAAAAAAAGTCAATGCCTCCTTTTTCAAATTAATCTAATTTGAATAACAAATACCAGCACAACATATATCTTTGATGCCTAAGAGTTACTCGGAGGGTCTGTGGTTTCCCCCACTTCTAGCACTCCCTCCCACCTCCAGGATTCTCTGGAGCAATAATGATCTTATCTCTTTTCAGGGCAAATACACTGAAGTCATCTAGAAGGAGTTCTATCAAGTGTCCTCATGAACTCCAAACTCACCTCCCTAAGGCCCTCTTTTCCTCCCTTTGTCCTTTCACTAGACTCTCTCCTATCCAAAGGGTAGTAATATCTGGATCTGTGGACTTAAATCTTCCTCCTTGACATCCTTTCTATGGATCATCCCTACCTGTGATCTTCTTTATAGACTGGGGCCTGGTGGATCGGAGTCAATGAAAAGAAAGCAAAAGAGAGAGACTAATATTCCCTGGGTTAGGTGGTAAACCAATAAGGCCCTAGAATAGGGCTTGTACTGCTCACTAGGGCACAGGGCGTCTTCTCAAGGTCTTGGTAGCCTGGGCAGGAAAGTGAGCTCGGCAGGCCTCCATGCTCCAAAGAACTAGCCAGAAAAACAAAGAAGGACACAGGAGACCCAAGTCTCCAGTGGAACAAGGGTGCATTATTCATGTTTGTGTGAGTTTATATATTGTTATACAAGGAAGCTTTAGGCAAAAAAATAAAGTTAAGAAAATAACAAAAGCCAGATGTAAAACAATGGTTACCAAGGGAATAACAAGGAATAACAATCGCCACAAGGCCAGAAGACAATCCATATCTTGAGTAAGAGGGTCGTGACTAAACAGTTTTACTGTAGGGTAAAAGTTACTGAAGGAAATCCACGTATGCATTCCGTTCCGTGACCTCAGTCCTGGGAATAGCGTGCCGCTCCACTTGTTCCTGTATACCAGGAACTGATAAGGAACAGAGGGTTCATGAAAAACAGAAAACAACATACAGGAGTCCTAACGTTAAACATTACCTGACACCTACCATTTCTTTCTCCTCTTTGCTTAGCAATGGTATCTTACACCTATAACTGCTACTTCAACTCTTTGCTTCCCTCTGGCTATAAACACACTCAGAAAGAAACACAAAATAATGCTTTTCCTTGATCCTGTTATGTCCTTCATTATCCAATGCTCTTCTTCCAGATTTCTCTATATGCAAGGCTACACCCTTGCTACTCGGAGAGCTTATTAGAAACACAGAATCTCAGACCTCCTGCTCAGCATGTGCACTTCACACATGGTCCCCAAGTGACTAATTAAAATTTGAGAAGCTCTGGTCTACACGAAGTCTGCTTCTACATGACTTCAACTTAATTCATTCTCCAGAAATCTCAACCTCTGTTTCCTCACGTGAACACGTCCCCTCAAACTGAAATGGCATTAGAAGTTGGAAACCTTCCAGTGGACTCTCTATGAGGCTGTGGGTTCCTTGGTCTCCCCCATCACGCATCCTGTTCTCTCCTTCTTCCCAGCTCTCTTGTTTTGTCCCATGTGACACAATGCTGGAAAGCAGCACATTTTGTATGACACCAATTTGTACACATTACAGCTGAGCACCTATGCCCACGCTCCCCCAGAGGATGACACACCACTCTGCACGCCCAGGGACCACAGTTCTGAACGTCTTCCTAATAACGAGTAAACAGGAAGAGGCGAGAACTTTGCTGTTCTTCTCTGACAAGTTTTGGTGCCAGAAGCTCACTTCCAATTCACTGTCCATGTCAAATACTCTCCCTTTATCTAAAGACCTTCATTACTTATTGCCCCCTTCCCCCACAGACCTGTGCTTCCTTTTCTTCATTTCCTCCGTGTACCCTCTGCCTCTCTCATCCTTCATTCCCTCTTGCCTCTTATTTCTTGACTTTCTTTAGGTCATAAAGTATCTTGAAACAGAACTAATAATTTGTTTTTGGTCATGTGTCACATGGAATGTTAATTCCCTGAGCAGGGATCGAAACTGAACCACCTGCATTGGAGAATCTTAACCGGACAAAGTCTTAAACAGTGGACTGCAAAGTAAGCCTAAGAACTAATAATTTAGCTCCTTAAACCGGATTCTCAATGTAATCTGTGGTAGACACCTGATAAGATACATAATTGCCCTCCTTTTCTCATCTTTTTTTCTCACTACCCATCTGACAGGTGATTTTCTTTGCCTATTAGAATGAATCAGCATTCCCATTTTCAATCAATGTTCTGTCAAATGATTTTTCTGTAAAATACAGTTCTTACCTTCTACTTGTTCAATTAATGTCTTTTTTCCTCTTTGACCAGCAGTTCCAGGTAAATGATCCACATACTTCTGTGGAAGGCTCTCAGAGATACTCTGCTAGAATGGATGATAACAATGAGTTGCATGAAGTTTTCCTAATCACTTTTGAAGAAATACCCTACCTTTAACCTGGTTAACACAGGTTTTGCCAAGATCCCACAGTTGCTATATGACAGAACCAGGATGCTGAATTCAAACACGGTGCTGCATCACCAAGCAGTGGCTGCCACATCTAGGAGATCAGGCCCTTATTATCTCCTTCCATAGCTGCCACCTTCAAACAGGGCACCGTTACTTTATGTTACTTCAAGTACGGCTGTCATAAAGGTACTCTGCACGTGCTACTTAAGCTATGCAAAATGGCTTGCACTTACTAAAACATCACTAAAGCTAACTACTATTATTGTAGCCCCACATATTTATTACTATTTCCCATGCTTTTGCATCTCTTGAAACGTTCCTTGCAGATCAACTTGACAATCCAAATGTAGCAATACTTTCAAGCCTCAAGCACTATCTTGTCAACGTCGATTTGGTAAATAACCACAGTAGAAATAAAAATCAAAACTACACTGAGATACCATCTTACACCAGGCAGAATGGCCATCAACCAAAAGTCTGTTACCTCTGCTGCTGCTTAGTTGCTTCAGTAATGTCTGACTCTGTGCCACCTTAGGACTGAAACCTTCCAGGCTCCCCTGTCCATTGGATCCTCCAGGCAAAAATACTGGAGTGGGTTGTCATGCCCTCCTTTCCGACTCAGGGATCAAACCTAGGTCTCCCACTGAAGGCAGATTCTTTACTGCTCAGCCACAATGAGATACCACTTCACACCAGCCAAAATGGCCATCATAAAAAAAGGCTACAAACAATGAATGCCGGAGAGGGTATGGGGGGAAAGGGAACATTCTTGCACTGCTGATGGCAAGATAAGTTGATAACAACCACTATGGAAGATGGTATGCAGGTTCCTTAAGAAACTAGGAATAAAATCACCATATGTCCCAGCAATTCCACTCCTAGGAGTATACCCTAAAGAAATCAAAATGGAAAGAGACACATGCACCCCAATGTTCATTGCAGTGCTGTTCATGATAGCTAGAACGTGGAAGTAACTTAGATGGCCATCGACACATGAATGGATGAAGATGTGGTGGTACATATATACAAACGAACATTACTCAGCTGTAAAGAGGAATGCATTTGAGTCATTTCTATTGAAGTGGATGAACCTAGACCCTATTATACATAGTGAAGTAAGCCAGAAAGAGAAATATAAATATCTGATACTAACACATATGTATGGAGTCTAGAAAGATGGTACTGACAAATTTATTTGCAGGGCAGCAATGGAGAAACAGACAGAGAGAATGGACTTAGAGACACGGGTGAAGGGAAAGAGGGGAGAGGGTGAGATGGATGGAAAGAGTAACATGGAAACTAACAATTCCATATATAAAATAGATGGCCAATGGGAATTTGCCCTATCACTCGGGGAACTCAAAGAGGGGCTCTTCAACAATTCAGAAGGGTTGGATGGAGAGGGAGATTGGAGGGGGGTTTGGGAGGGATTGGACATGGGTGTACCTAAGACTGATTCTTGTTGATGTCTGACAGCAAACAACAAAATTCTGGAAAGCAATTATCCTTCATTTAAGAATAAATGAATTTTTTACAACCCTATTTGAACATTCAGATGGTTTACTGCCTCTTTCCCTGTAAACAGCACATTAACGACTGTAACTTCTTATCTATGTCTTCTGGAATGGCAGGTAAAGATTAAAGGAATGACCTAGATATAAAAAAAGGAGTAGAACTATGATTATCCAAATTGAAGGTTTAAAAGTTTTCAAATACATTTATGATGATCAATAAGGACTCAATATTCACATTGGGAAAGAAAAAAACAACTAAAAAAATCAAGTAACCACAAGGACTAACTTTTCTATATGGAAGAATTTACATGTTAGTTTCACAAAACACAGAAATGACCTGGTAATTTCACATCTATGAACACTGAAATTAATAGTTTCTTAAAAATAATACGGGGGGCTGGGGCATGGTCCTAAGATGGCAGAGGAATAGGATGAGCAGACCACTTTCTCCCTCACAAGTTCATTGAAAGAACATTTGAACGTTGAGCAAATTCCACAAAACAACTTCTGAATGCTGGCAGAGGACATCAGGCACCCAGAAAGGCAGCCCATTGTCTTCGAAAGGAGGTAGGACAAAATATAAAAGATAGAAAGAGAGACAAAAGAGGTAGGGACAGAGATCCATCCCAGGGAGGGAGTCTTAAAAGGGGAGAAGTCTCCAAACATCAGGAAAAACTCTCACCGGTGGGTCTGTGGGGAGTTTTGGAATCTCAGAGGGCAACATAACTGGGAGGAAAAATAAATACATAAATAAATAAACCCCATGGAACACGTGCCTAACTGGAACTCCCTGTGCTTGCATCCACCACCAGCAAGTGGGGGCTGAACAGGGAGGCACGGGCTGCACTGCTTAGGGTAAGGACTGGGCCTGAATGTCCTGAGGGGGCAATCTGAGGGAACTAACATGAGACAGCAACCCAAACTGTGGGATAGCCAGAGAGAGAGAGAGAGAGGAAAAAAGAGAGAGAGAGACAGAGAGAGAACTATCCTGCAAAAAGCCCTAACCTAAGGCACTGCCAGGCCCGCTCAAAAAACAAAGGAATGATAAGGTGTCCATATGTGCGTGGATTTATCTCTGGGCTTTCTATTTTGTTCCATTGATCTATATTTCTGTCTTTGTGCCAGTACCATATTGTCTTGATAACTGTGGCTTTGTAGTAGAGCCGGAAGTCAGGTAGGTTGATTCCTCCAGTTCCATTCTTCTTTCTCAAGATCGCTTTGGCTATTCAAGGTTTTTTGTATTTCCATACAAATTGTGAAATTATTTGTTCTAGCTCTGTGAAGAATACTGTTGGTAGCTTGATAGGGATTGCATTGAATCTATAAATTGCTTTGGGTAGTATACTCATTTTCACTATATTGATTCTTCCAATCCATGAACATGGTATATTTCTCCATCTATTAGTGTCCTCTTTGATTTCTTTCACCAGTGTTTTATATTTTTCTATATCTAGGTCTTTAGTTTCTTCAAGTGCTGCTGGGAAATCTCGTCAACCACTTGTAAAAGAATGAAACTAGAACACTTTCTAACACCATACACAAAAATAAACTCAAAATGGATTAAAGATCTAAACATAAGACCAGAAACTATAAAACTCCTAGAGGAGAACATAGGCAAAACACTCTCTGACATACATCACAGCAGGATCCTCTATGACCCACCTCCCAGAATATTGGAAATAAAAGCAAAAATAAACAAATGGGACCTAATTAACCTTAAAAGCTTCTGCACATCAAAGGAAACTATCAGCAAGGTGAAAAGACAACCTTCAGAATGGGAGAAAACAATAGCAAATGAAGCAACTGACAAACAACTAATCTCAAAAATATACAAGCAACTCCTACAGCTCAACTCCAGAAAAATAAATGACCCAATCAAAAAAATGGGCCAAAGAACTAAATAGACATTTCTCCAAAGAAGACATACAGATGGCTAACAAACACATGAAAAGATGCTCAACATCACTTATTATCAGAGAAATGCAAATCAAGACCACTATGAGGTACCATTTCACACCAGTCAGAATGGCTGCGATCCAAAAGTCTACAAATAATAAATGCTGGAGAGGATGTGGAGAAAAGGGAACCCTCTTCCATTGTTGGTGGGAATGCAAACTAGTACAGCCACTATGGAGAACAGTGTGGAGATTCCTTAAAAAACTGGAAATAGAACTGCCTTATGATCCAGCAATCCCACTGCTGGGCATACACACTGAGGAAACCAGAAGGGAAAGAGACACAAGTACCCCAGTGTTCATCGCAGCACTGTTTATAATAGCCAGGACATGGAAGCAACCTAGATGTCCATCAGCAGATGAATGAATAAGAAAGCTGTGGTACATATACACAATGGAGTATTACTCAGCCATTAAAAAGAATTCATTTGAATCAGTTCTAATGAGGTGGATGAAACTGGAGCCTATTATACAGAGTGAAGAAAGCCAGAAGGAAAAACACCAATACAGTATACTAACGCATATATATGGAATTTAGAAAGATGATAACAATAACCCTGTGTACAAGACAGCAAAAGAGACACTGATGTATAGAACAGTCTTATGGACTCTGTGGGAGAGGGAGAGGGTAGGAAGATTTGGGAGAATGGCATTGAAACATGTAAAATATCATGTATGAAACGAGATGCCAGTCCAGGTTCGATGCACAATACTGGATGCTTGGGGCTAGTGCACTGGGACGACCCAGAGGGATGGTATGGGGAGGGAGGAGGGTTCAGGATGGGGAACACATGTATACCTGTGATGGATTCATTTTGATATTTGGCAAAACTAACACAATTATGTAAAGTTTAAAAATAAAATAAAATTAAAAAATAAATAAATATGATTTTCACTAAAAAAAAAAAAAAAAAAACAAAGGAATGAGTGAATACCAGAGGAGAGCTAGATGGCTGTGTATCGGCCCATCCCCCACTGGAGACAGGGAAGCAGGAGGGGGACAGCCAGAGCTGGAAAGAGGCAAACTCGGCTCCAGAGAGGCAGCCTCTAGCAAGCAGGCACCCAGTCGCTAACCAAAACCCCTTGGGATTCTGGATGGTTGACTTCTGCCAGGAGGGTCGCAGCCAGAGATCAGCTCCCCAGAAGAGACATAGGGCACACTGGAGACGGGCGCACCCGCTGCCCCCCAGGAAACTGAGTGGCTGGGACCAGGGAGGTGATAAGACAAACTCCCCACCTAGGGAGACAGAGCTCGCCAAGCTCCTGGTCGCCTGAGCTGCTCAGACCTGGGAAGGGCAAAAAACGCAGGCCCAACGGAGTCTGCCCCTTTGTGGACTACCTGAGAAACTGAACCTGAGTGGCTTAGACCTCAGAAGTGCACACAACCCAGGGCCCGCTTCAGATAGTTCCCTGGCAGAGCAACCTAGAGCCTGAGAAGTGTAGAGTGGGAAAGCACATGAGCCATGAGCAGAGGCAAACCCAGTGTGGCTGAGACACTGTAAGCACTCCCCACACATGCCAGTAATATTTGTTTGCAGTGTCCCTCTGTCCCCACAGCAGTACTGAACAAGTGAGCCTAAATAAGTGACCACCTTTGCCCCTTTGTATCAGGACAGAAATTAGACACTGAAGAGAACAGCAAACGGAAGAAGCTAAAATAAACAGTGGGAACTGCTTTGGAAGTGACAGGTGCAACAGATTAAAACCCTGTAGTTAGCAGCGACTTCATTGGAAGGGGCCTATAAATCTTGAGAAGTATAAGCTGGATCAAGGAACTATCTGAAACTGAACTGACCCCACACTGCCCACAACAGCTCCAGAGAAATTCCTAGATATATTTTTACTATTATCATTATTTAAATATATAAATATATATATATATATAATTTTTAAGTTCTCTATTACTTTGTCATGGTCTTTGTAGATGAGGACCTGGGGACTGGAGTCAATGAGAAGAGGTACACAGGGGACCCAAGTCTCGAGTGAAACAAGGGTGCTTTGTTTGCAGAAAAGCATGTTTATATATCTTTATACAAGGCAGCTTTAGGCAGTTAAAAAAAAAAAAAACTGAGCAAAAACAAAGCCAAGCAAATAACCATCTTCGAAGGGCCAGAAAGCATTGCATGTCTGCATAACTGAGCAGATTACGTTTCAGTGAGATCACTGGAGGGAGTCACTGAAGGGACCAAGCAGATCACCCTTTCTCAGGATCTCAGTCCCGGGAAATGCATGCAGCTCTGCTCATTCCTGCAGCAACTGATGAGGAATAGAGAATCCTTGAGAAATGGCACACAAAAGAAAAGAATAACATATTGGATTCCTTAAAGCTGAATGTCCCCTGACATCACTCCTTTAATTTTCATTTTTATAACCTACTATTACCTTGCAAAAAAAGACCCTATTTTTAAAGCAAACTTCATATATATATTTCATAATTTTTGTGACTTTGTTTTGTTTTTCTAATATTGTATTTTTTAGAGTCTAACCTCTACTCTAGATTTTTAATCTTTGCTTTTTGGTATTTGTTATCAATTTTGTGTCTTTAAGAACCCAATCTTCGGTACCCATTTTTACTTTGGAGTGTGACTACTGGCTTGATTGCTCTCTGGCTTGATTGCTCTCTTCCCTTTTTGACTCTGCTTTGTCTCCACCAACCAGGTCGCCTCTATCTCCTCCCTCTCCCTTCTTTTTCTACCCAACTCTGTGAATCTCTTTGTGTGTTCCAGACTGTGGAGAATACTTAGGGACCTGATTAGTGCCTTGATCTGTCTCTCTCCTTTTCATTCACCCTTTTCTCCTCCTGGTCACCTCTGTCTCCTTCCTCCCTCTTCTCTTCTCTTTGTAACTCTGTGAACCTCTACAAGGGGTCCAGACTGTGGAGAGCACATAGGGAATTGATTACTGGCTAGCTTGCTCTCTCCCCTTTTGATTCCCCCTCCCCTACTCCTGGTCACCTCTATCTCCCTTCTCCGTCTTCTCTTCTCCATGTAACTCTGTGAACCTCTCCAAGTGCTCCTCACTGTGGAGGAGCTTTTCATCATTAACCTAGATGTTTTATCATTTGTGCTGTATAGATGGAGAAGTCTTGAAGCTACTCTAAGAATAAGACTGAAGACCAGAGACAGGAGGCTTAAGTCCAAAACCTGAGAATACCAGAGAGCTCCTGACTCCTGGGAACATTAATCAATGAGAACTCATCCAAAGGCCTCCATACCTACACTGAAACCAAGCACCACCCAAGAGCCAACAAGTTCCAGAGCAAGACAAGCCACACAAATTCTCTGGCAATCTAGGAACATAGCCCTGAACTTTAATATACAGGCTGCCCAAAGTCACACCAAACCCATAGACATCCCAAAACTCACTGCTGGACACTTTATTGCACTCCAGACAGAAGAAATCCAGCTCCATACACCAGAAAACTGACACAAGCTTCCCTAACCAGGAAATCTTGACAAGCCAACCGTCCAACCCCACCCACAGCGAGGAACCTCCACAATAAAGAGGAAACACAAACTGCCAGAGTACTGAAGGGCCACCCCAAACACAGAAATCTACACAAGATGAAAAAGCAGAGAAATACTCAGCAGGTAAAGGAACATGATAAATGTCCATGAAACCAAACAAAAGAGGAGGAGATAGGGAGTCTACCTGAAAAAGAATTCAGAATAATAATAGTAAAAATGATCCAAAATCTTGAAAACAAAATGGAGTTACAGATAAATAGCCTGGAGCCAAGGATTGAGAAAATGCAAGACATGTTAAACAAGGACCTAGAAGAAATAAAAAAGAGTCAATCAATAATGAATAATGCAATAAATGAGATAAAAAATACTCTGGAGGGAACCAACAGTTGAATAGCGGAGGCAGAAGATAGGATAAGTGAGGTAGAAGATAGAATGGTAGAAATAAATGAAGCAGAGAGGAAAAAAGAAAAAAGAATTAAAAGAAATGAGGGCAACCCCAGAGACCTCTGGGACAATGCTAAATGCCCCAACATTCGAGTCAGAGGAGCCCCAGAAGAAGAGGACAAAAAGAAAGGCCATGAGAAAATACTTGAGGTGATAATAGTTGAAAACTTCCCTAAAATGGAGGAGGAAATAGTCCTCCAAGTCCAAGAAACCCACAGAGTCCCAAACAGGATAAACCCAAGGCAAAACACCCCAAGACGCATATTAATCAAATTAACAAAGATCAAACACAAAGAACAATATTAAAAGCAGTAAGGGAAAAACAACAAATAATACACAAGAGGATTCCCATAAGGATAACAGCTGATCTTTCGATAGAAACTCTTCAGGCCAGAAGGGAATGGCATGACATACTTGAAGTGATCAAAGAGAAAAACCTACAACCCAGATTAAGCTTTACAAATAAGCGAAAGCTGAGAGAATTCAGCACCACCAAACCAGCTCTCCAACAAATGCTAAAGGATCTTCTCTAGACAGGAAACACAGAAAGGGTGTATAAACTCAAACCCAAAACAACAAAGTAAATGGCAACAGGATCATACTTATCAATAATTAACTTAAATGTAAGGAGGTTGAGTGCCCCCACCAAAAGACAAAGACTGGCTGAATGGATACAAAAACTAGACCCCTATATATGTTGTCTACAAAAGACCACTTCAAAACAGGGGACACATACAGACTGAAAGTGAAGGGCTGGAAAAAGTTATTTGATGCAAATGGAGACCAAAAGAAAGCAGGAGTAGCAATACTCGTATCAGATAAAATAGAGTTTAAAATAAAGCCTGTGAAAAGAGACAAAGAAGGAAACTACATAATGACCAATGGATCAATCCAAGAAGAAGAAATAACAATTATAAATATATATGCACCAACATAGGAGCACCACAATATGTAAGGCAAATGCTAACAAGTATGAAAGCTGAAATTAACAATAACACAATAATAGTGGGAGACTTTAATACCCCACTCACACCTATGGATAGATCATCTAAACAGAAAATTAACAAGGAAGCACAAACTTTAAATGATACAATGGACTCGTTAGACCTAAATGATATCTATAGGACATTTCACCCCAAAACAATGAATTTCACCTTTTTCTTCCAAGTGCACATGGAACCTTCTCCAGGATAGATCACATCCTGGGTCATAAAGCTAGCTTTGGTAAATTCAAAAAAATTGAAATCATTCCAAACCTCTTTTCTAACCACAAAGCAGTAAGATTAGACGTCAATTACAGGAGAAAAACTATTAAAAATGCCAACATAAGGAGGCTGAAGAACATGGTTCTGAATAACCAACAAATCACAGAAGAAATCAAAAAAGAAATCAAAATATGCATAGAAACGAAGGAAAATGAAAACCAAACAACCCAAAATCTATGGGACACTGTAAAAGCAGTGTTAAGGGAAAACTCATAGCAATACAGGCTTACCTCAAGAAACAAGAAAAAAGCCAAATAAATAACCTAACTCTACACCTAAAGCAACTAGATAATGAAGAAATGAAGAACCCCAGGGTTAGTAGAAGGAAATAAATCTTAAAAATTAGGGCAGAAAGAAATGCAAAAGAAACAAAAGAAACCATAATAAACAAAGCTAAAAGCTGCTTCTTTGAGAAGATAACTAAAATTGACAAACCACTAGCCAGACTCATCAAGAAACAAAGGAAGAAAAATCAAATCAACAAACTTAGAAATGAAAATGGAGAAATCACAACAGATAGCACAGAAATACAAATGATTATAAGAGACTACTATCAGCAACTATATGCCAATAAAATGGACAACTTGGAAAAAATGGACAAATTCTTAGAAAAGTATAACCTTCCAAAATTGAACCAGGAAGGAATAGAAAATCTTAACAGACCCATCACAAGCATGGAAATTGAAACTGTAATCAGAAATCTTCCAGCAAACAAAAGCCCATGTCCAGACAGATTCACAGCTGAATTCTACCAAAAATTTAGAGAAGAGCTAACACCTATCCTATTGAAACTCTTCCAGAAAATTGCAGAGGAAAGTAAACTTCCAAACTCATTCTAGGAGGCCACCATCACCCTAATACCAAAATCAGACAAAGATGCCACACACACACACACACACACACACACACACACACACACAAAGAAAACTACAGGCCAATATCACTGATGAACATAGATGCAAGGATCCTTACCAAAATTATAGCAAACAGAATCCAACAACATAGTAAAAAGATCATACATCATGACCAAGTGGGCTTTATCCCAGGGATGCAAGGATTTTTCAATATCCACAAATCAATCAATGTAATACACCACATTAACAAATTGAAAGATAAAAACCATATGATTATCTCAACAGATGCAGAGAAAGCCTTTAACAAAATGCAACATCCATTTACGATAAAAACTTTCCAGGAAGCAGAACAGAAGGAACATACCTCAACATAATAAAAGCTATATATGACAAACTTACAGCAAACATTATCCTCAGTGGTGAAAAATTGAAAGCATTTCCCCTCAAGTCAGGAACAAGAAAAGGGTGCCCACTCTCACCACTACTAATCAACATAGTTTTGGAAGTTTTGGCCACAGCAATCAGAGCAGAAAAAGAAATAAAAGGAATCCAGATTGGAAGAGAAGAAGAAAACTTTCACTGTTTGCAGATGACATGATCTTCTACATAGAAAACCCTAGAGATTCCACCAGAAAATTACTAGGCTAATCAATGAATATAGTAAAGTTGCAGGATATCAAATTAACACACAGAAATCCCTTGCATTCCTATACATGAACAATGAGAAAACAGAAAAGAAATTAAGGAAACAATTCCATTCATCATTGCAACGAAAAGAATAAAATACTTAGAATATACCTACCTAAAGAAACAAAAGACCTATAGATAGATAGATAGATAGAAAACTATAAAACACTGGTGAAAGAAATCAAAGAGGACACAAATAGATGGAGAAATATACCATGTTCATGGATTGGAAGACTCAATAAAGTGAAAATGAGTATACTACCCAAAGCAATCTCTAGATTCAATGCAATCGCTATCAAGCTACTGACGGTATTTTCACAGAACTAGAACAAATAATATTACAATTTGTATGGAAATAAAAAAATCTTCGAATAGCCAAAGCAATCTTGTGAAAGAAGAATGGAACTGGAGGAATCAATCTGCCTGACTTCAGGCTATACTACAAAGCTACAGTCATCAAGGCAATGTGGTACGGGCACAAAGACAGAAATATAGATCAATTGAACAAAATAGAAAGCCCAGAGATAAATCCATGCACATATGGACACCTTATCAATGATAAAGGAGGCAAGAATATACAATGGACAAAAGACAGTCTCTTTAACAAGTGGTGCTGGGAAAACCGGTCAACCACTTGTAAAAGAATGAAACGAGAACACTTTCTAACACCATACACAAAAATAAACTCAAAATGGATTAAAGATCTAAACATAAAACCAGAAACTATAAAACTCCTAGAGGAAAACATAGGTAAAACACTCTCTGACATAAATCACAGCAGGGTCCTCTATGACCCACCTCCCAGAGTAATGGAAATAAAAGCAAGAATAAACAAATGGGACCTAATTAAATTTAACGGCTTTTTCACAAAGAAGGAAACTCTAAGGATGGTGAAGAGATAGCCTTCAGAATGGGAAAAAATAATATCAAATGAAGCAACTGACAAAGAATTAATCTCAAAAATATACAAGCAGCTCCTGCACCTCATTCCAGAAAATTAAACAACCCAATCAAAAAGTGGGCCAAAGAACTAAACAGACATTTCTCCAAAGAAAACATACAGATGGCTAACAAACACATGAAAAGATGCTCAACATCACTCATTATGAGGAAAATGCAAATCAAAACCACCATGAGGTACCATCTCACGTAGGTAAGAATGGCTACTATCCAAAAGTCTACAAACAATAAATGCCGGAGAGAGTGTGAAGAAAAGGGAACCCTCTTCCATTGTTGGTGGGAATGCAAACTAGTACAGCCACTATGGAGAACAGTGTGGAGATTCCTTAAAAAACTGGAAATAGAACTGCCATACGACCCAGCAATCCCACCGCTGGGCATTCACACTGAGAAAACCAGAAGTGAAAGAGACACGTGTACCCCAATGTTCATCGCAGCACTGTTTATAATAGCCAGGACATGGAAGCAACCTAGATGTCCATCAGCAGATGAATGGATAAGAAAGCTGTGGTACAGATACACAATGGAATATTACACAGCCATTAAAAAGAATACATTTAAATCAGTGCCAATGATGTGAATGAAACTAGAGTCTATTACACAGAGTGAAGTAAGCCAGAAAGAAAACCACCAATACAGTATACTAATGCATATACATGGAATTTAGAAAGATGGTAACGATAACCCTATATGTGAGATAGCAAAAGAGACACAGATATAAAGAACAGTGTTTTGGACTCTATGGGAGAAGGCAAGGGTGGAATGACTTGAGAGAATAGCACTGAAACATGTATATTATCATATGTGAGACAGATCGCCAGTCCAGGTTTGATGCATGAGACAGGGTGCTCAGGGCTGGTGCATTGGGATGACCCAGAGGGATGGGATGGGGAGGGAGGTGGGAGGGGAGTTCAGGATGGGGAATATATGTACATCCATGGCTGATTCATGTCCGTGTATGGGAAAACCACTACAATATTGTAAAGTAACTAGCCTCCAATTAAAATAAAAATAAATAAATAAAAATAACGTGGAATGTACATGTTGTTAGAGATATTTTTAAAAGGAAAATTATCTTCCACAGATAATTTTATAAACTCTGCTGGTAATTTTTCTTTCTTTATGATTTAATAATAACAAGTAGTCTATATAAAAAAAAAGCATAAATCATGATTTCATTCATTTACTGTATGTAATTACCCATTATTTGCTGACATTCAGAAAAAAGAAATCAGAATCTCTCCAGAGGAAAAAAATATACTTCTACATTTCTTCTTTCAGACTATTGCAGCTGAAAATTTTCTCATTTAATGAAGAGAGATTTAGAATCTCATTTATAAAATTATAAATTATAATTTTAGTAAAAAGAATAGATAAAATGCTTATGTATTTCCTCTTTATTTTCAGAAAGATCTAAAACATCCACCAAGGTTATAGCAAACAGTAAGATAAATTAAATAAGTGCATTAAGTATTTAGCATTGGACATGACTGAGCGACTGAACTGAAGTTAGAAACCATAAGAAACAGAAGGGCCAGAAATTCTTAATTCATAATACGTATCCAAAGGCCTAAAACACGGCTCATCTTGAATTATCTCTAAACAAAAGTTTTGCTAGGATAAGTAGAAGACATCACTTCATTTCAAAGTGAGAATTTTTTTTTAAAAGAGAAATCACTTCAAATTTAAGTAAACTTCCAGAGGGAACTAAATTAAATATATATATATATATATATATATATATACACACACACACACACACACACACACACACAAATACACAAGTATAAACAAATCACATTGCTGTACACCTGAAACTTACACAGTATTTTAAACTGACTACACTTCAATTCAATGAAAAAACAAGAATCACCACCAACCTCGAAAACAACCACCAAAAAAAATAATGAACACATTTTTTTAAGTTCTTCATAAAAATCAGCTATATGTCTTTCAAAAGAGTATGAGCATTGTTTTTCTACAACCTCACTTTCTCTTCTTAAGTTGAATTTGAAATAATTTCTTGCATATTTATAATATAGAGTTCCTGGTCTGACTGACCCCACTATTTCTGTTAGGTTTGTATAATATCTGTCTCATCTTCACCCTCATTCCATCTTATATTCATCTTGTCCTTCTTAAAGGAATTCTTCCCCTTCATCCTCCTCCCCAACTTCATATTCATCTAGTTGTTTTTCCTTAGTGCTTTGTAATTCTTTTCTTTCATAATGGCATACTTATTATACCAATATTTATAAATCTGAATCATGTACATGTATGGCTTTTATTATCACGCCATTTCATATCGTGACTTTGAGGGCTTCTATTTCTGCGGTGGGATCTTTTTTGCCACCATAAGGATCAGGGGACTGTTATGTGAACAAATACAGGGAAAGAAGAGTTACAAACAGAACAACTTACCTTTGTACGACCAAGGCCTGCTACAGACTTGAGAAGTTTTGAAACAGGCTCAGGCGATGGGAAGGCAGGATGACAGATGCCCTCAAACCAGGGTGATGGTTTGGGAACTGTTTCAACTACATCTTCAACATTACTATCAGAATTACTGTCCTGAGAGAAAGTTGTACTCTCTGGTCTCAAAATGCCACATTTTTCTTCTAGTACAGTGAAAACAGGAGAGAGTACATGAGAACATGTGTCATTTCAAATCAAGGAATAACACCAGGAGGACAGTCTTCAAATAACTTACTGTTTCTCTTGGATTGCTGAGAAGCCTTCATTAGCCTCGTTAACTTTGATTTCAAGACATGCTGGAGAAGAAAATAAGAGTTTGAAGAATATAACAAGTATCAACCTGAATAAAAGAATTATAATATCCCCCATTCCTCTATGATCTAACACAAAGAGCACAGGCTCTGGAGTCATTCAGATGTGGATTCAAATCCCAGTTCTGTCACTGACCTGCTCGTGGGGAAAGGATTATGATAGATAACATCAGAAGCCCCAGATGTTCCTCTCCTTACCCCTAATTGACTGCTATACAAATACTAGGACACCCACTAGATTACTTTCTCTACCAAAATGTTCTAGAGTAATAATTTATCCCCAGTAGTTTAGCTGCTGTTGCTGCTAAGTCGCTTCAGTCGTGTCTGACTCTGTGCGACCCCATAGACAGCAGCCCAGCAGGCCCCGCCGTCCCTGGGATTCTCCAGGCAAGAACACTGGAGTGGGTTGCCATTTCCATCTCCAATGCATGAAAGTGAATAGTGAAAGTGAAGTTGCTCAGTTGTGTCCGACTTTTAGCAACCCCATGGACTGCAGCCTACCAGGCTCCTCAGTCCATGGAATTTTCCAGGCAAGAGTACTGGAGTGGGTTGCCATGCCTTCTCTGCCAGTAGTTTAGAGCACTATGGAAAAACTAAGACATTTAAATTAATTGCTATATTTTGAAATTTGCTTCCATTATTAATATATACATGGATTATCACTTGTGGAGGGAAATATGAAAGTTTAGGTTTTAACAGAACCTTATTTAGATGGGCTAGAACTGCAAACACGATAAGCTACTTCTGTTTGTCAAACAGCTAGAGACCAATGAAACAGGGAAAGAAATTCAGCTGCTTCCATGAAACAGGGAAAAAACAAGGTTAAACCCATAGGGCAATGATCATGAATGAAAGCCACACTCTAAATAGAAAGCCATAAGCAAACATGTTCACAATAGAGACAGAGAGAGATGAACTGAAATAACAGACACTGAAGAAATGTGTTCTGCAAGGAAAATTAGGTTAACAGTAAATATTTAAAAAAAAATTTTTTTTAAGGTAGAAGAGGAAGAAGAAAGGAAAAAGTGAGACATTCCTAGTCAAGAACAAACTTTACAGGAAAAAAAAAGTATAATAAGGTATGTGGAGAAACATATATTTAGAATTTATATACAATAGATCAGTAACATATCAGTATTCTTAAGGATATACTATGAGCAAAGCCTCCATTTCATATGATTTTATTAATATTTTGTATGCATCTACACTGTTCTTCAAATTTGATGAAAATATCAACATCAGTTCAGCTCAGTTCAGTTGCTCAGTTGTGTGCAACTCTCTGTGATCCCATGGACTGCAGCACACCAGGCTTCCCTGTTCGTCACCAACTCCCAGAGGTTTTACAAACTCTTGTCCATTGTGTTGGTGATGCCATCCAACCATCTTATCCTCTGTCATCCCCTTCTCCTCCAGCCTTCAAACTTTCCCAGAACCGGTATTTTCCAATGAGTCAGTTCTTCGCATCAGATGACAAAACTATTGGAGTTTCAGCTTCAGCCTCAATCCTTACAATGAATATTCAGGACTGATTTCCTTTAGAATGGACTAATTGGATCTCCTTGCAGTCCAAGGGACTCTGAAGAGTCTTCTCCAATACCACAGTTCAAAAGCAGAAATTATTCAGTGCTCAGCCTGCTTTATAGTCCAACTGTCACATCCATACATGACTACTATAAAAACCATAGCTTAGACTAGACAGAACTATGTTGGCAAAGCAATGCCCCTGCTTTTCAATCTACTGTCTAGGTTGGGCATAGCTTTTCTTCCAAGGAGCAAGCGTCTTTTAATTTCATGGCTGCAGTCACCATCTGCAGTGATTTTGGAGCCCAAAAAAAGATGTCTGTCACTGTTTTCATTGTTTCCCTATCTATTTGCCATGAAGTGATGGGACCAGATACCATGATCTTAGTTTTCTGAATGTTTTGTTGTAAGTCAAATTTTTCACTCTCCTCTTTCACTTTCATCAAGAGGTTCTTTAGTTCTTCAATTTCTGCCATCATGGTGGTGTCATCTGCGTATCTGAGTTTATTTATATTTCTTCTAGCTATCTTGATTCCATCTTGTGCTTCATCCAGCCTGGCATTTTGCATGATGTACTCTGCATATAAGTTAAATAAGCAGGGTGACAATGTATATCCTTGATGTACTCCTTTCCTGATTTTGAACCAGTTTATTGTTCCATATCCAGTTCTAATTGTTGCTTCTTGTCCTGTATACAGATTTCTCTGGAAGCAGGTCAGATGGTCTGGTATTCCCATCTCTGGTTCCTCTGCCTTTTCTAAATCCAGCTTGACCATCTGAAGTTCATGGTTCACATACTCTTGAAGCCTGGCTTAGAAAATTTTGAACATTACTTTGCTAGCATGTGAGATGTGTGCCATTATGTGGTAGTTTGAACATTCTTTGGAATTGCCTTTCTTTGGGATTGGAAGGAAAACTGACCTTTTCCAGTCCTGTGGCCACTGATGAGTTTTCCAGATTTACTGGCATATTGAGTGCAGCACTTTCACAGCATCATCTTTGAGGATTTGAAATAGCTCAACTGCAATTCCATCACCTCCACTAGCTTTGATCATAGTGATGCTTCTTAAGGCCTACTTGACTTCACATTCCAGGATGTTTGGCTCTAGGTGAGTGATCACACCATCCTGGTTATCTGGCTCATAAAGATCTTTTTTGTAGGGTTCTGTGTATTCTTGCCACCTCATCTTAATATCTTCTGCTTCTCTTAGGCCCACACCATTTCATCTTTTATGGTGTCCGTCTTGGCATGAAATGTTCCCATGGTATCTCTAATTTTCTTGAAGAGATCTCTAGTCCTTCCCCTTCTATTGTTTCCTCTATTTCTTTGCAGTCATCACTGAGAAAGGCCTTCTTATCTCTCTTTGCTATTCTTTGGAACTCTGCATTCAAATGGGTATATCTTTCCATTTCTCCTTTGCCTTTTGCTTCTCTTCTTTCCTCAGGTATTTGAAAGGCCTCCTCAGACAACCATTTTGCCTTTTTGCTTTTCTTTTTCTTGGGGATGGTCTTGATAACTGCCTCTTGTACAACGTCATGAATCTCCATCCATAGTTCTTCAGGCACTCTGTTTATCAGATCTAATCCCTTGAATCTATTTGTCACTTCCATGTCTAATCATAAGAGTAAATACTACATGAAACTAATTTCAGAGTAGGAAAACTAATTTCACAACAGAACACTTTACCTTGGTTTTAAAATCTAAGACTTCATCATTTGATGTAGGCCCTAAATCAATGCCAGGTTTGTTGGGAAACCTTTAAAGCAAAAACATACAATAAAAATGAGTGACCTCATGTCCTTGAATAAAAGAAGAAAAAAAAAAAGCAAGTGAAAGTTTGTCGATATATTAAATGAACTTTCTTGACATTAATAAAATTTGGCCTGTTTTAAAACAGCTTTTTTTTAAATTTTTTTAAAGATTTCTTGATGTGGACCTGGAGAAGGAAATGGCAACCCACTCCAGTATTCTTGCCTGGAAACTTCCATGGACTGAGGAGCCTGGTAGGCTACAGTCCATGGGGCTGCAAAGAGTTGGACACAACTGAGCGACTTCTCTCTCTCTCTGTCTGATGTGGACCACTTTTAAAATCTTTACTGAATTAGTTCCAATGGTGCTTCTATTTTATCTTTTGTCTGTCTGACCCTGGGTCATGTGAGATCTTAGCTTCTCTGACCGAGTATCGAACCCACACTGCCTACATTGGAAGATGTCTTACTAACCATCTTAATCACTGCACCCCCAGGTGCAGTTTTTCATTACCTATTTCTGAATCCATCTCTCCCAACTTATGAAATATCTAGTTAACACTCATTCTTAGTTTCCATAACAGAGAGTGATAGCCAGTGTATCGGCAGAGCCTAAAAATAATTTTTCACTAAAAGTTCTAATTGCTGAACTGAAAATCCAACTGATGGATTGAAATAATTCTTGTTTGCCCAAACTGGAATAAACCTGATGACTTAAAACAAAGTGGAAGAATAGGCTTTTCCTTCTCCATTGTCTGTTCAAGGTTCAGAGACGAATCTGAGTCCATCCAAAATGGGAGTCTTGGTCCGTCAGCAGGGATACCACTTACTGAGATGGCACTTCTCTCCTTTACTCTAAGGGAGTACAGGGAATTTCCCCACAATGTCGAAAACTAAAATGTACACATGTCAAAGAACTAATTTATATCTTTAACTTATATGCTACATAGGTACTTCTGAGTCTCTGCTGAGGGCCATGGGAGTGGACGTGGGAGCCAGGAAGGCCAATTGTCAAATCACAGGTCAGCTCATTTTAACCAGGGTCAATTCATTAACCTCCTGAAACCACAGTTGCCTAATTAAAAGTAGAACACAGCTACTTTACAAAGCTGCTGTGATGACTCTATGAGGTCACAAATGTTAAGCACGTAATGCAGTGTCTAACCCAGAGTAGAACACTCAACAACCATTAGTTTCTCTTCTCCATGTTCCCTTATTTAAACATATAATTTAAAACATCCATAAAATCCTACCTCCTTGAAGAGTCCTCTTCAGAACTCTCATCCACTATTAAAGAAAAAAGCAAGATACATTTTAAATCAATGGAAGAAAAATACAGAGTATTAAAACCTCAAGACTGAGGCTTTGTTTAAAAGTATTCATTTCAAACCACACATGGAGGCCACACTAGAGGAAGAGAACAGTGGTTGTACTATACTCATAGGTTACTAATACCTAAGAACCACTCCTCCCCTTTATAGTCATCAAATGCCAAACAAAACATCAAAGAAAAGAACTGCTGTTTACAATGACCATAATCCTAACCAAACTCCAGGAAACTGACAGAAAATGATACTATACCATTAATACAATAAGTACTATAAGCTGACAATAGCATGCTTAAACAGCATAGTATTTCTGGATTTCTATTGCCTGGAGCACTGAATAGAGACTATAGACGTCTTGCTGGGACATGACTACTTCTCTGGCTCTTCAGTTCACAATGAAAACGCCCTATCACAGGGAAGCTTGGTCAAAGGCACTGAACCTCACAGCAAGGTAAAATATCAGAAACAAAACTCTTCTCTTCCTGGCCCTCTTTCCAAAGGCAAGAGAAGTATGAAAGATGTAGTGATTCCAGGTTTATAAAGGATAATCTCTTGAAAGGCAGGTGGGGGAGGGCAAACGAGTAAAAGGGCTCAATTCAATGGTGAGAATAGGGACTAGACTTGTAGTGGTGAGCATGAAGTAGGGTACACAGACGCTGAACTTTTTAAAAAACTTTTTAAAATCTTTTTTTAAAAGTTCAGCTTCTGTGTGTATATATATATATATATATATATATATATATATATATACACATACATAAATATACACTAACATGTTTAAAAAGAATCTGTTGAGACTATCTCCTTCCATTGCTCAGGAGTATCTGGACCACACAGATCAGGATTGCCCAAAGAGTGCTGTGTACTAGTGAGGGATATCATTATATCAGTCCTTCCCATTATATGGCAAATGTTTATAGAAATCATGCTTTTTCAGCTTGGAAGGCATACATCATCACATCCTAAGCTGATGAACAAAGGGAGTTAGGGAAGGATGGAGGGAACCACGGACTCTGGTGCTGTTGGACAACATTTTCCAGGGTCGTCATGATCTGATGCTGGAGGGATGACTCACATGCAGTGACTCCACGGGGAGAGGAGCACTGCAAGCTTAAGCAAGGAGGGCAGGGGCAGTGATTTGTAAACGTTTTCACCCTGTGACATCAGAACAATGCTTAGTACATAAAAGACACTTGAAATGTATCTGTTTAGTGAACAAATGAACAAATAAATAAGCATGTTTTCTTTGAGAAATTTCTTTAGAAAAATACAGAAATTAACCAGAGAAAAACTCTATTCTGAGCATATTGAAGACCAAGACACTGTCATCACTGTATCTCCTCTGACTAGTGTAATAAACCAAACTACAGCTCTTTGATAGATGTTTTTGTGGTTCAGTCACCAAATCTTGTCTGACTCTTGTGATCCCATGGACTACAGCTCACCAGGCCCTTCTGTCCATGGAATTTCCCAGGCAAGAGTATGGGAGTGGGTTGCCATTTTCTTCTCCAGGGGATCTTCCCGACACAGTGATCAAGCCATATCTCCTGCATTGGCAGGTGGATACTTTACTACTGAGTTACCTGGGAAGCCCCCTTTGATTAGATAGAGGTCTACTCAGTTAAAGGTATCCTTGGACACCCTGTACAATGTGCTAGATGCCACATCCAGTGGACCTAATGCTGTTTTTGTTAATGCAAAGTATTTTTGTGCTTTTATTAGAACCTGCAGAGTCCCAAGTTGTTCTATTTGAATATCTATTATGATAATCTTTTAACTGATGGCAAGAGAACATCTTATTCTTACAAAACTATACTCTCATGACAATTGTCCAACACACAAAAGAAAATATCTGAGCCTAATGAAGTCAACCTATCTCACTCTCTCTGGATCTGTAAGGAATGAAGTTGGTAATCTAGACCTGCTTGGTACAATAGGCAAAATAACTGGTTCTCAACCAGGCATTGCTTTTCTGCCTTCTGTACAATCGGTAGGTATCTTTCAGAAATAATCTCTCTCTCTACTATGCTGCACACTGCCTCAGCTTTGCAGTTATTGTTTATCATTTCTTATCCTACCAGGAAGGGATTATTCAAGTTCCCAGTTTTAATGATGGTAACTATTTTAGTGAGACTAATCACTACACAGTGAAACTGAAAGTGAAAGTGAAGTTGCTCAGTCCTGTCCGACTCTTTGCGACCCCATGGACTGTAGCCTACCAGGCTCCTCTGTCCATGGGATTTTCCAGGCAATAGTACTGGAGTGGATTGCCATTTCCTTCTCCAGGGGATCTTCCCAACCCAGGGATCGAACCCGGGTCTCCTGCATTGTAGACAGATGCTTTACCATCTAAGCCATCACTCACTAAATGCAAACCATTTTTAAAAATGAAAGTTCACTTTCATAAGACATCCAATCTGCTGTACTATGACTATAGATGAAATATACATCATACTCACTTAATTTTTTTTTTTCTGATTTACACAAAGATCTAATATAGGACTTTAGGGGCCATATTCAAGAGATAGATTTCTTTTCAGACAATACTGTCTTTGATGTTAAATCACCTACAATTAACTTCTTAAAGAATTCTGAATACTAGAATATAAAGAAATTAATTAAAAATAAAATACACATGCAATTTACACTACTTTTTTCATAGTTCTTTCATTATTGAAACTTCCTCATTCCTACTTTATCTATGGTAGAATCACCAAGAGTAATTCAGTATCAGATGACGTACCTGGGTTGCTATTTTCAGGAGAAGTTTTAGATCTCTTTTCTTTATATTCAGAAATCAGTTGGCGAAAGCTATGTATTAAAAATGCGATAAATAATATTTTAGCACCGATACAAAAAACTACCAAATTCTTAGATCGTTTCAGACAATGTCAGAAATAATATCAAAACTTCAATTGTCATATACATTTCAAGTTTCTAAGTTCTATAAACTTTTATTTAGCATGTAGTAAAGGAGAAAGTAATGGTATAAATTCACCCTGCTTATTTAACTTATATGCAGAGTACATTATGAGAAATACTGGGGTGGATGAAGCACAAGCTGGAATCAAGACTGCCTGGAGAAATATCAATAACCTTAGATATGCAGATTACACAACCCTTATGGCAGAAAGTGAAGAAGAACTAAAAAGCCTCTTGATGAAGGTGAAAGAAGAGAGTGAACAAGTTGGCTTAAAGCTCAACATTCAGAAAACTAAGATCATGGCATCCAGTCCCATCACTTCATGGCAAATAGATGGGGAAACAGTGACTGACTTTGTGTTTTTGGGCTCCAAAATCACTGCAGATGGTGATTGCAGCCAAGAAATGAAAAGACGCTTACTCCTTGGAAGGAAAGTTAGACCAACTTAGCATATTAAAAAGCAGAGACATTACTTTCTCATCATAGGTCCAACTAGTCAAGGTTATGGTTTTCCAGTAGTCATGTATGGATGTGAGAGTTGGACTATACAGAAAGCTGAGCACAGAAGAATTGATGCTTCTGAACTGCAGTCTTGGAAAAGACTCTTGAGAGTCCCTTGGACTGCAAGGAGATCCAACCAGTCCATCCTAAAGGAAATCAGTTCTGGGTGTTCAATGGAAGAACTGATGTTGAAGGTACTGATGTTGAAGGTGAAACTCCAATATTTTGGCCACCTGATGCGAAGAGCAGACTAATTTGAAAAGACCCTGATGCTGGGAAAGATTGAAGGCAGGAGGAGAAGGGGACAACAGAGGATGAGATGGTTGGATGGCATCACCGACTCTGTGGACATGATTTTGGGTAAACCCTGTGAGTTGGTGATGGACAGGGAGGCTTGGCGTGCTGTGGTTCATGGGGTCCCAAAGAGTCAAACACGACTGAGCAACTGAACTGAACTGAAAGGAAAAAGAAAAGGAAGATGATATAGTCATGAACTCAGGGCAGTACAGCTCCAATAATTAACTAGATTTAGCTTGGCATACGAAAAATCTCTCGAGCTTGTAAATCCTACCTCTATAACCAACTGCTCTTTGTTTCTGGAGGAGTTGTTTCTCTTCAGTTCAAAGTCTTCCTCTACACAACTGGGATAATACTACCTTATTTCAAAAGAGGATTAATAGGATGTAATGAGATAATATATGCCCAAAATGCTTGCAGAAACAAAGAGTGGAATAATTTCATCTTCAACTTTATTGCTGTAACTACTTTGGAATTCCAAGTAAATCCCAATGTGTGCTTTTTCATACGTTTATCATTCAAGTGTTGCATGAAACTGTTATTAATTCTGGTGATTAGCTGTTCTTTGTGGTTTGTAATTTAGGGAATCTCAGCTTTTAGATAATGTATACCTAAATTTATTTATAACATATGAATTCACTACATTAGAGAACATAATGATCCCCCATTATTGCAGCTAATTACACCAAGAACAGAAAACTAATCACAATCAAGACCTGGGCTGGACCACTACTCTTTCTTATCTACCTACTCAAACTCTGAACCAGCAGATCTTTCTGACAATGCTGTTTAATCTCCATGTTCCTCTCCAATTCACTTGGAAGACATATCCCTACTCTTACAGTGGGTACTGGCAAGTTCTAGATAGGGCTTACCTCTCTGAATTCCAACTATCTTACTTGAGATTTAGGGATTTCTGCTGAATGGGTTCCTTATGGGGCAGATTCTGAAAACATTTAAGGTGGAGGCAGACAGAAATCCTTTGGAAGATTTTCATTATTACAGGAAAGAGATCCCATGAGGGGCCAAGCATAATTAGGGAATCTCAGGCAAGCTGGCACCCACTACTCTGGGAAGGATGACAGGGAACCTGTGACCTAAGAAAAGGTGCCCCTACAGGACAGAAAGCTGCCTTGAGGTTCAAGTCTAGATACAAAGGAGAAAGGGAAGTCTGCTCAATCCCTGCACGAGCACTTGACCCTCTCTGACAGCCTAAAATGGTCCCCCCTGACATCTGCTAGAATAAAAGATAAATAAGAGCCTCAAGGGCACCTCATTGTGAAGATCTAGGCTTCCATGTGGGCTCCACATAAGGTGTCTGAGTGAGGGGGGAAGCTAGGTGGCCCAGCTGCCCAAACTGGGTGCTGTAGCTTTGTTTGCAGCAGTGACTGAGCGACAAGCATACATATGAGAACAAAGGAGCTCTCACTCTGAAGTCGACGTGTGCATCACCTTAAAGGCTGGGGAACCTGGACCCAGAGGGGCAGCCTGGGAGCAAAGGTCAATCATGAGCCCACTGAAGGATGAGTTTTGTTTTTTGTTTTTTTTTCTTTTAAAATGATTTTATTAAAGGTCTTTATAAAGCCACATCCAGACTCCAGATCCAGCTGCCAAGCAGACCCTGTCAAGACCAGCTGTAGCAGCAGTGCTGCAGCAGTAGAATCAATGCAAGGAACAGAATGATGAGAAGGAATTATTTTCTCCCCTCCAAATGACTTGTGGAAGAGGACTGTTTTGTTGATCTTAGGGAATCCTCCGGGTTCTTGGAAAATTCAAGTGGAAGTGTATAGAGAGGAAAGCCCTCAAGGGAAAACAGGATTTGCTGCTGAAATAAATATTGCAAGACCCAAAGAACTACTTAGAAATATTACAACTGTGACACTGTTCATATGCCATACCAAGAGGTCACACTTGGAATGAAATAGCTAATGTCAGGCTTTCTAAGGATCAAGGTCTACATGTCCTGAGATAAAGCACCCTGAGCCCATAGTGAAGAGTATCTAATTGGCCTATGCTTGGCTTTCAGCTCTTGAGGGGGAACATCTCACCACCATTCTCCAAACTGCCTGCACCAAACTGGAACTCTCACTGGTCATGTAGCAAGTAACAGATAAAATTATTTTTGGCTGCAGTTTAGTGAGAACTGGCATTTTATTTTATTTATTTTTATTTTTTTTTTACAGAATAGTTCAAATTTTATTTTTTTTAAAAAGACTAGTGTATGTAGATAGTAAAATGTCTGGAAGGTGTATAAATATATACCAAGATCTTACTGTGTTTATTTCTGCATGATGGAATTACAAATGATAGTTTTCTTCTATATAATAAGAAGAAACTATTATATAAGAAACTTTTATATTATATAAGAAACTATTATATAAGAAACTTCTATATAAACTATTCTAACTATTCTATATAATGGTTTACATTTACAAAGCCATATTTCCTCTCCTCTAGCTCTCACACCCCAACCCTGATGCCTGGAGAATAGGATATATGCAGTTCTTTGTTTCTTTTTACCACTTGATATAATTATAGGTACACACTAGACACAATAAAATTTATCATCATCATTTTATCAGTTATATTTCTTTTTTTATTTTTTATTTTTTTTAAATTTTATTTTTTAACTTTACAATATTGTATTGGTTTTGCCATATATCAACATGAATCCGCCACAGGTATACACGTGTTCCCCATCCTGAACCCTCCTCCCTCCTCAGTTATATGTCTAAGTCATTAAGCAAAGAGTTCAGGTACTGTAATGAAGTGACTTGACCAGAATTACACAACTAAGGGTAAATCAGAATAGGATGTAGGGCTCATACCCCTAATCTATATTTCTTTTAAAAATCCTTTTTTATTATAAAAGTGTTCAAACATACATAAAAGAGGGAATATAATATACTCTCATGTACCACCACCACCACCCAGCTTCAACAGTTATCATTTTGCCATTCTTATTTCATCAGCTTCCAATCATTGTCCATCTTCATCTGACTGGAGGATTTTTTTTTTTTTCCAGAAAAACATCTACTTCTCCTTTATTGACTACGCCAAAGCCTTTGACTGTGTGGATCACAACAAACTGTGGAAAATTCTTTTTTTTTTTTTTTTTGCAGAGCTGGTGATATTATTTTTTATTTTATTTTTTAAATTTTATTTTATTTTTAAACTTTACAATATTGTATTAGTTTTGCCAAAAATCGAAATGAATCCACCACAGGTATACCTGTGTTCCCCATCCTGAACCCTCCTCCGTCCTCCCTCCCCATACCCTCCCTCTGGGTCGTCCCAGTGCACCAGCCCCAAACATCCAGTATCGTGCATCGAACCTGGACTGGCGACTCGTTTCATACATGACATTATACATGTTTCAATGCCATTCTCCCAAATCTCCCCACCTTCTCCCTCTCCCTCTCCCACAGAGTCCATAAGACTGATCTATACATCAGTGTAGTATCTGTTCTTATCAGAACTGGCATTTTAATGTGAACACTTACATATTAAAACCACTAATAACAGCATATTCTTCTGCAGTCCACCTAAAAAACATCTTGAGAAAAGATGTCAGCACCTTGCTGAAGAAGTCTGACGACATTTGTTGATTCATACTTGACAGCAAGCATGAGGGCTGTTCTAAAACAACAGAGAGATGACTTCAGCCTCAGGAAGTTGAGTTGATTTACTTAAACAGTTAATTTGATATGGTTTACCAAGTGAACGCCTTGCCCTTTCATGAAGAACTGACCATTTACAAGCTCAAGTGTGCATCTTTGCAAATTACCTCCAAGACCAAAATAAAGGGACAGAAAAGAAGCCTCCTGTCCCACTGGGAATCCAGGTAGCAGCACTTACTATTTCAAAAGTCCCTGATGGGGACTTTCCTGGTGGGCCAGTGGATAAGATTCCAGGCTCCCAGTGCAGGAGGCCTAGGTTCCATCCCTGGTCAAGGAACTTGATCCCATATGCTGCAACTAAGAGTTCCCACAACTAGGACCCCACATAGCCAAATAAATAAATGTTTTTTAAAAATAATAATGAAGTCCTTGATGGACAAGAAACGATGCTGAGGTCACTTATCTGAGGCAGATGACTATCTAAGGGATAAATTCCCTATTTCCTCCTTAGTCTGATATATTTGGCTTCAAAGTCAGCTAAAGGTTGGGCTAAGGAAAGGCTACTGGCAAGTTTAAATCAAAAATATTGATAATAATGGGAATAAAAATAGTCATGGTGGCAGTTAATGATGTAGACAAGCATGTGCTAGGCGCTAAAAATGAAATACTATATATAAAATCTTTCTCACACACAGGCACCTTTGAAAGATGCATTACTATTTGCCTTTTGTATCAGGAAACTTATTTGCTGATGATAACCCTAATCGGTAGGAAACCTAGGAATTGAACCTAGCCTGAATCTAAAGCCCATCATTTTCATCTGTATCATTCACCTCTGACTTGTCTTGGTTAAAGGAACTGTTTATCCAATAAAAGCTATCTTTCTTGCTTCTACCTGCATTAAAAATGCAAATATAAAAATGTACTAAAATGAGAAAGGATAAAAACTATGAGACCGCAGGATCAGGTGACCGTAAGTAATAATCACCTTTTTGTGGCTGTTGTTATTTAGTTGCTATGTTGTATCTGAGTCTTTTGTAACCTAGTAACATCAGCATTTTTCAATCAGAGTAATTTAAAACAAAGAGTTATCCAAAAGACAAAATCACGTCTTTTAGGTTTACTATGCATCTTATAAAAATATATACATACAAAGCAGAGGTTAAAGAATTCTTTTAAAAGAATTAAGAAACTCGATACTGTCATGAGGTAAACTAAAAAGCAGAATCCATATTTCACAAAGCTAATAAAACTAATTTGAAATACCTCAGCTATTATAAGATCAACCAACCAAACAAAAAGAGGTTGCATAGGACATCGGTCAATACTTTAAAGGAATATGAATCCTGATATACATTCCTGCTATATATTGTTCATGATTCTCAGTCAGAATAATTGATATTCTACCTAAGTAGATCACAAATGAATTCTCTTATTCATTTAATCTTGATATTATCATCCTAGAATAGCACTAAGGGTTTTAAAAAGAAAAAGAACAATGGTACCTTTTCATCTTATCAACCGCATGTATATTTGCTTCTTTCTTTACTAAAAACTCCACCATTTACCCTCTCCTTTCACATATAGCAAGTAACAGTGGTGTCAGGTCATCCTGTAAAACAGGATGTTTCCAATGTACACAGTTAACCTATTTCTAAACTGAAATTAAAATCGTGCAACCGATTTTCTGAACTTAAAAATAAAAGTCAGAAAGTAAATGAAAGAGAGCCCCCTCCTAATTGCCCTGTGTATCTTCTTTCTCTTTAATATGTTCCTCATCTGGGCCTTCCCTGGTTGTCCAGTGGCTAAGTGTCAAGCTCCCAATGCAGGGGGTGGGGTTATCATTTAGCTACTGTATCAACTGCATATTTTAGGGACAATGCTGAGGCAGAAATATATAATACTATCTATAGCATGCATAACCTATCCAAGGATGACCATGAGTAAACTCAAAAGGTTTACAGACATTCCAGTGGGAATATTATTCTCTATATGAACATGCAAAGAGAGAAACTTTTGTTTTTCTTTTTCAAAAAGCCAACTGTGGGAACCCTGTTTTACTGCTTTCTCAGAAATGTCTCCTGGAATTTAATCTTACTCATTCTCTCTTCCTTGCTTGCTCTTTCCACCGCCCTTCCTTAAGTTAGACGTTCTGGCGGAGAGGTCAGCATTAGCTAGATGCTAACTGCATGCAGAATGAGCACCCTCCCCACCTTATCTTCAAAGACCCTTCTTGATGACTCTCATGTGATTAACTCCAGACCACCAGGAGGAAGCTTCCAAAATCCTAGAGTTCTGGTGTCTGTCTTGCTTTACTGCTCTTAGTTCAAGATTGCAACATAAAATTACCAATATATACATGCTCAACATTTTCTCAGGGAGTTGCTCTTCCACCAGCTCTCCCTGCACTGTATCTTATAATCTTGTGTGTTTGTGAGAGTTATTCAGTGTGAAACTGCCACAACCAACTTAAAAATTCTAATTTGAAAAAATTAATTCCATTCTTAAGAGATTTTTTAAAATATGAAATCAATTATAGATTAATTATACTGTCTTTAAAAACCTTCAAATATTTATCAAAATAAACTATCAAAAATTGGAAACTCAAATGCTTATGGATGGAAAGCTGATGACCTAAGTAAGTGAAAAAGCCAGGTGAGACCGGTAACCCAGAAAACACCCATCCCACACAGAAGGGGTGGCCTCTGCACGCAGACCAAACAGTAGGATGGGCTCAAGGGGGTCCAGATTTGGTCCTTGGAGAAGCCTGAACTTCCGCATGAGCCTCCTAAATTTGAAATGTTGACTCAGTGTATGGAGGTAAACTAAACATATCCAAGGGTCATGTTTGGTTTATGGCCCACTCTTGGTTTTATGTTTGCTGTTTCCAAACAGGTGGGTATAAAGCAAATATTTGTATGTGAAACCTTTCCTTTCTTTAGTATCACACAAAAAAAGTTTTTTTTTGTAAAAAATGTTTCACAAAAAAAAGTGGGTCCCAATATGTAATAAATACAGCTATTAAGACTCATCATTCAATTAAACATAAATTCTTTTAAAAAGACTCAAAATTCACAGTCAAGAATGTTTCCACTGCCTGTTGAAACTACAATCTATCTCTAGAATTCTTCTAGATTGTTAATAAAATGGATCATGAGTTTCCAAGCCAGCTGAAAATAAATGCTTACAACAATTCCCCTCTGTACTATTACTAACTTCATGGGTTTTAAAGCTCTCATCTGCTTATGCCAGGGATCAGCAATTCTAACAGACACCCTGCAAGAGTCTGTCCTGAAGCTGACACCAAAAAAGGCTCATGAGTTACTATTACTGCAGTCAGGAAAACCCTGCTGGTAACAAACATCTGTTGACCTAATGACCTGGATGATAAGTGAAGGTGCAAAATCCTTAAAGGGTCAGACTCTACAGATGAAGTGACTTCACCATGAGCAAATTGCTAAAGACTCTTGGAGTGTCACTGAATGATGAGTGGTTGGAAGGAAAAGGAGTTATCGTTCAAGCCCATAGATATTGCCAAAGATACTCCTTTTAGTATCTCAAGCACAGGGGCAGAGAAAAAGTCAGGCTAATATTGTTGAAAAGGAGGGAGCTGATGGAAGTAGCTAGCATTTATCAAACTCCAATGCTTCAGGAGACTACTTTCTTTTGTGAAGGGTGCATTTAGAAATTAGATGTATTCACTCCATAGTTATTCATCAAGGATTGGTTCAGAATCTCAAGGGAATAGTTCTAAATACACACGTCCAAGAGTTCCTCGATTTACTCAGTCAAAATCTACAGCGAACAGCCTAGGCTTATACATTTTTAAAATAAGTTTTCCCAAATAATTGTGGTTCACCAGCAGAATATAGCTGAGAATTAGTGCAGCAACCACTTTAGTCTCATCTCTTACTCACATGGCCAATTCCTTCTCTTACATGAAGGTTTGAATAAAAAAGAAAAGTGTAAGAGGCAAGAGTCATCAAAACTGCAATTTTTAAAATTTTCCTGGGTAAACAGTGGTAGAACAGGGAATAGTAAACCCAAAAGGCAACCTGATCTCATTTATTTATAAACCCCTTACTTCCTTCCCATTGAGACATTCTAGATGGGAGAGCAGAGTCTAGACTCTTATCTAAGTGGATGGTTCTGCCAGAATAGGATAATATCAGGTAGTTATTTGTTCTTCTCTCTTAATTCCCACTTAATCATCACCTGCTCACTGTCAGTCTGTTTTGATCAGAGTCTTCTTAAAACTGGCACCTAGGCAAATTTATAATTCACTCACACTCTTTTTCAAAATAACAACTATTATCCCTGAAAACTGAAAAGCATATAAGAAATATATAAACTGAAGGGAATAAAAAGCACAAACCAAAACCTCAGGACTTCCGTGGTGGTCCCGTGGCTGGATCTCAGTTGTCCCAGGAAAGAGGGCCTGTGTTCGACCCCTGGTCAGGAAACTAGATCCTACATGCTGAAACTAAGCCCAGCTCAGCCAAATAAATATTAAAATAAATAAATCCTCTTCTTGGCATTTCCCAACTGCCAAAATTCCAGCTTGACTTGCACTTTTCACTAGCTTCCTCCTTTTCATTTCCTTTTCCCCTCTTAAGACTTGGGCAGTGAAAGAGAAACTGTGTTTATATAAACCATTTTTCATAAAATGGCAATTTGTGAACAGCACCAAGATTTCTAATATGTTGTAAAATGCTTTTGTTATGTCTGAATTTTAAGACAAAGTCTACTGAGACCAATTTTGCTTTACTCTGCTATTTTAGACTGATTCAAAAAAAAAAAAAAACCTTAAGTGGGGGAAAATATTTGCAAAATGTTTTACCTTTAACAAGTGCAGTGTTATCATGAATACCAGCCATAAACGCATAAAGGAATGCTTTACTCTCTAATGCTTTGGGAATATAATTTAAATTGAAATCTTAGACAATTTAGTTCCTTCAAAATACTTTTACTCAGGGAAGGCTGGAGCTTCCAAAGAAGGAAAACTGAGCCCACCTGTTAGAGTAGAGGGAGTTCCTGGTGGGGCTGCAGCTGCAGGACGTCACGTGTGTCCTGCAGAAAGCAGGAGAGGCGGCTTCACCGTCACCAGCTCCACACTCACACAGCTGCAACCCCACTGAGCAGCTCCCTGGGGCTGATTGCGGGAGACCCTGAAGTGTACATCGCAAACCAAGCAGTCATCAGCACAAGTGAACGCCCTTGCTGGGAGTCAAACATGACCTGACCCTATTGGCCAGATCTCGGAACCGGGGTCCTGAAGGGCTCAGGGCTCCAGGCCTGCTGCCTCCCAGACCCACTTGTACTCACCCAGATCCCCCTCATGGGCACTGGGTCTCCTTCCTCCTTCCACCCACCCCCAGGGGCACCCATTCTTTGAGCCCCTGGAAGCAGCCACTCTTCACATCACTTCACTTCCCCCAGGTCTTCATCATTTGTGGGCTCTCAGTCTACCACCCACTCCAGGCATGTTATGATGGGAAATCTTCCTTCTGGGGTAGATGGCTGGCTGGGAGACAGAGCTTTGCCCTCTCTGTGGGCTCCAACATGTTTCCCACTGCAGTGGCTTTGGAGTTGTTTCCATTGTAACAGGGCTTGATGGACACTATTCAGTTTACCTATTTACATAGTTAGAAATAAAACACTTCTACTCTTTCCTGGAAAATCCCATGGACGGAGGAGCCTGGTAGGCTGAAGTCCATGGGGTTGCAAAGAGTCAGACACGACTGAGTGACTTCACTTTCACTTTCCACTTTCATGCATTGGAGAAGGAAATGGCAACCCACTCCAATGTTCCTGCCTGGAGAATCCCAGGGACAGGGGAGCCTGGTGGGCAGCCGTCTATGGGGTCACACAGTGTCGGATATGACTCAAGCGACTTAGCAGCAGCAGCAGTTTAAAAAAAAAATGCTTTGCAAATATTTTGTAAATAAAGTTAGTTGAGATACACCTTGTTCCTGGCTTCTATATTGGCATCGCAGGAAAGCAGCTTTGTTGCGAGTGATATATTCTGGCAAAAGACAGCGTAGTGGAAAGCAGTGTTCCCACAGACATCCAAGACATTTGGGTCGGCACCATGCTCCAGCAGAAGAGTTGCACACTCCTCTTCTTGGCATTCTATGGCCTTGTCAGTGTTGTGCCAAGAAACAGAGTGTAAATTCTAGGAATTCAAAGTAAATAGTCCACAAGCTTCACCAGTTTGCTATATCTAAATGAGATGAATTCACTTTTAGTCTCAGTAGTTAAATCACATCCACCTTGTGTGGACACAATTCGCTGCCCCATACCTTCATCAGTGCTGTCCTGTTTTCATTGTCATAGAGGTTAAGCAGGTATTTTCTCTCCAGGTACAGAGTTACCACTGCTGAATGGCCATTGGCACAGGCCAAGTGGAGGACAGTCCTATGAAAGCAAGAGGAGTTTTCAGGAAACTGTAGTGTTACTGTTTCAAAACAAATAATTGTTCCTGTGATTGAAAACATTCAATACCATGCTATTCCTACCGCTCTAAAACAAATATTTCATTTCCTTCTGGAGAAAGAACATTATATATTAGCATTAGCTCTTCTTAACACTAATGAAAGAACAATTTACTTGAATAGAATGACCATGACCTTGAGATTCAGCTCAACTTGGGTTTGAATTTGACTTTCACTCTGTCACTTAGCTGTTGCTCAGCCTCTCTGTGCCTCAATTTCCTCATCAACAAAATGGAGAGAGAGAAGCAGTTCTCTCACAGGACAGCACTGCTATGCTTAAATGAGATCCATGCAGAGTTTAGAACTGTTCCTGGCACAGGTTACAGCTCAGTAACTGTTAGGTAATATAATGATACTTATTACTATTACTACTATTTTACAAGGACAACATCTCAATGAAGTCAAAGGATATCATACCTCCTTTGCAGATACATTTTGAGGATTAGAGACAACACTGTGCTTCAATGATTCTAATATGTTCATTTTCTGACATTTTAATGTCTCTGACATTGGAATGAAATTTATAATTCACAATGTCTGTACAACTATAATTGGTAGCATTTTTGCTTGCTCATTTCTCATTTTTCCTGTTGATCTAATTACCATAAAGTCTTTTTGTCTAAGGTTGCTTCTTTTTAATTAAAATACCAGATCAGATCAGATCAGTCGCTCAGTCGTGTCCAACTCTTTGCAACCCCATGAATCGGAGCATGCCAGGCCTCCCTGTCCATCACCAACTCCCAGAGTTCACTCAGACTCACGTCCATCAAGTCAGTGATGCCATCCAGCCATCTCATCCTCTGTCGTCCCCTTCTCCTCTTGCCCCCAATCCCTCCCAGCATCACTCTTTTCCAATGAGTCAACTCTTCACATGAGGTGGCCAAAGTACTGGACTTTCAGCTTTAGCATCATTCCTTCCAAAGAAATCCCAGGGCTGATCTCCTTCAGAATGGACTGGTTGGGTCTCCTTGCAGTCCAAGGGACTCTCAAGAGTCTTCTCCAACACCACAGTTCAAAAGCATCAATTCTTCGGCCCTCAGCTTTCTTCACAGTCCAACTCTCACATCCTTACATGACCACAGGAAAAACCATAGCCTTAACTAGATGAACCTTTGTTGGCAAAGTAACGCCTCTGCTTTTGAATATGCTCTCTAGGTTGGTCATAACTTTCCTTCAAAGGAGTAAGCATCTTTTAATTTCATGGCTGAAGTCACCATCTGCAGTGATCTTGGAGCCCAGAAAAATAAAGTCTGACACTGTTTCCACTGTTTCCCCATCTATTTCCCATGAAGTGATGGGACCGGATGCCATGATCTTCGTTTTCTGAATGTTGAGCTTTAAGCCAACTTTTTCACTCTCCACTTTTACTTTCATCAAGAGGCTTTTTAGTTCTTCTTCACTTTCTGCCATAAGGGTGATGTCATCTGCATATCTGAGGTTATTGATATTTCTCCCAGCAATCTTGATTCCAGCTAAAATATAGATGATGCATATTACATATTATTATATATTACAGGTACACAACATAGTGATTCACAATTTTTATAGGTCATACTCCATTTAAAGTTATTATATGATATTTTCAATATTCCCCATGTTGTACAATACATTCCAGTAGCTGGCAGGATTTTAGTTCCCCCACCAGGTATCGAACCCTAGGCCCACAACAGTGAGTCTTAACCACTGGATGACTAAAGAACTCCCTAGATTCCCTTGACTTATGAAAAGGCTGAAAGTTGTCTTAAAATATCAATCCTCAAAAAAATAAAAATAAAATAAAAATAAATTGAAATTGTGCCAAAAAGACAAGCCCTGTCTGCTAAGCTGACTTGCCTATAGACAGCTTGATCTACAGAGAGTTTTAAATTTTTTGTGTTGTTAAAATGTTAAATCAACACCCAGATTTATTTTCTTTGTGTGTGTGTGTGTGTGTGTTTGTGTGGAAATCCAGGAAACTCCAGATTTCTTACTTTTGAAATCATTCTTAGAAAGATCTTTGGGGTGGGAGGAAGGCTCACAAGGAAGGGGATATATGTATACTTACAACTGATTTATGATGTTATACAGCAGAAAAGAACACAACATTGTAAACAATTATTCTCCAATTAAAAAAATAAGGTTAAGAAACAGTAGAAATAGAAAAAACAGAAGGTCTCTGTTAGCAGATAAAAAATGTATAAATAGGAATCTGAGTTTTATTCTGGTACTTTTCTCACTCTGCATATTTGAAATGTTTGATCCATACTCTATCTGAAACTTTTTGGTGAGATAAAAATTGAGTTATTTTTCTCTTTTACCAGGTTATTTCTCCACCATCTACACACAGTTTATCATTTCTAACAGAAAAAGTCATCATTTTCAAGTTCTAAAGTGTTACATACATTTGGGTGTTTGGGTATTCTGTTCTATTCATTTATCTATCTTTACAGTTGTTAGTAAATGAACACTTTGTGGGCACTTATAGCACGTTTTGATATCTAGAAGGGTAAATCTTCCTCTACTATACAAAACTTTTAATTTCATCACAACAATTAAAGACAGCATATGTAACCCAAAATCTTTAAAACCATGAAATGTTGATTTGCTTTAAATATAGAAAGACCATACATCCTAAGAAAATGTCTTTCTATTCAAGGACACAGCCAGCTTCCTACTTCAAAGCTGTCTTCTAAGGTCCTTCAGCAAAGAACACATACACCTAAGTGTACACTGATATAAAATGGACATTGAAATGTATCTGAAGAATTTTTAATCCAGAAGTTTATTTGGCATGGGAATTATCTTGCTCACTATGCAGTTTTCTGTAATATATAACCTTATGGTATAAAAAATGTATACATTAAAAATAAGATATTGACAACACCAGAAATCTGTCCACTGCCATGATCCACAATAGGCGATCCATGAAGAAGTGCATTCATAAATCACGTGAGAAAAAAATGTGAGAGCCATAAGGTTGAGAAGATTTATTGAAGGCTATGTAACTTGAGAGCTTTTACTCATGAGTACATCATGCTAACCCATGTGAATAAAAAGTAGGAGGAAGAAAGGAAAAACAGATGCTATTCATGTTTCATTTAATTTCTGTGATTACCGACATTCAGTTAAATGACTTCAAAACTATCAGTAAAGCTCTATAAGGGGAATTATAAATGGGTCCAAAACCAGCTAAGGCTTTTTGCTGCCTTTAAAGTCTGTGGGATGCTGGATCGCAGGAAGGTATCCAGGAGCCTTGGAGGGGAAACTCACAGGAGGGATCTCTGCCAGGCCCTTCCACTCTGCTTACCTGTCCATCTTGTCCCTGTCGTTCAGGCCATTTTTTCCAAATAACAGAACATGCTGCACATTGGCTACGTTGCCCACAATGGCAGCTTTGTGGATCTTTCTGAGGTCTTTGTCTCGGATGCGGTACCCGGGCTGGAAGTTGATTCCATGACCACTGTCTCTCACTGGGTTGATGGAGGAGCCAAAGCGCTACACACCCTTCTTACTCCCAAAGCCAAAAATCTTCATCGCAGAGCCTACAGACACACACACCTTACCTCTCCCTCGGCTCTTCAGAGTCCCCTAAACCCAACATGAGCACTACAGTTAAGCCAGAGCCGTCCTGCCAAAACCTCCCAGCTGGGAAGCTCAACGGTTTGGAATCTTTCATCCCAGAATGATCGTTGCTAAGCAACACTTCTAAACACATTGCCCATGCACACAGAGGCCTGGCATGCCAGCCCAGTGCTCATATGCAAGAACTGTAAGTTGATTTCCTGAAAGAAACAAACACTATCAATAAACCTTTACCTAAACTAAGAAGGAAAGAAACTGAAATATAGAAAAGGAAACTGAAATATAGAAATGAAAGTGACATTATAACTGTATAACTGTCAAAATAACTATAGTATCCAAAGCAATCTACAGATTCAGTGCAATTTCTATCAAATTACCAATGGCATTTTTCACACAACTAGAACAAAAAATTTTACAGTGTGTATGGAAACAAAAGACCCCAAGTAGACAAAGCAATCTTGAGGAAGAAAAGCAAAAGCCAACAGAATCAGGTACCCTGACTACAGACTACTCTGCAAGCTTCAGTTATCAAAACACAGTACTAGCACAAAAACAGAAATATATTGAATTATCAATGGAACAAGACAGAAAGTCCAGAGAGAAACCTACGTACCTGTGGTCAATTAATCTAGGATAAAGGAGGCAAGATTATACAAAGGAGAAAAGATAGCCCCTTCAATAAGTGGTGCTGAGAAAACTCAACAGCTACATGTATAAGAAGGAAATCAGAACACTCCCTAACATCATACACAAAAATAAACTCAAAATGGGTTAGGCACCTAAATATAAGACAGGTCCTGTAAAACTCAGAGGAGAATATAGGCAGAACACACTCTGACATAAATTACAGCAGGATCATTTTCCATCCACCTCTTACAGTAATGAAAATAAAGAGAGAAATAAGCAAATGGGATATAATTAAATGTAAAAGTTTTGCACAGTGCAGGAAATCATAAACAAGAAAGATGACAACCCACAGAATGGGAGACAATATTTGCAAATGATGCAATTGACAAGGGATTAATCTCTAACATATTCAAACATCTCAAAGAGCTCAATATCAAAAAACAAACAACCTGATCAAAAAATGAGTATAAGATCTAAATACACATTTCTGTAAGGAACACCTACAGACGACCAAAAAGCACATGAGGGATGCTCAGAAAGGATGCTCTGCATCACTAATTATTATAGAAATGCAGAAATACTATAATAAGGTATCATTTCAAACCAATCAGAATAGCCACCATCAAAAAATATACAAACAATAAATGCTGGAGAGAGTGTAGAGAAAAAGGAATCCTTCTACACTGCTTATGGAATGCAACTAGGTACACCCAGTGTAGAAAACTCTATAAAGTTTGCTGTAAAAACTAAATATAGAGTTGCCATATGATTCAGCAATCTCAGTGCTGAGCATATATCTGGAGAAAACTATAATTCAAAAAGGTACATGCACCCCAATGTTCACTGCAGAACTATTTACAATAGCCAAGACATTGAAGCAACCTAAATGTCCATCAACAGAAGAATGGATAAAGAAGATGCAGTATACACACACACACGCGCACACACACACAGACAGACACACACACACACAGCGAAAATGGAATATTACTCAGTCATAAAAAGAAATAATAACGACATTTGCAACAACACAGATGGATCTCAAATTACAATACTAAATGAGGTAACTCAGACAGAGAAAAACAAGTATCACATCACTTACATGTGGAATTTAATAAAAATAAACTTATTTACACAACAGAAACCAACTCAAAAGATCTGAAAATCAAATTATGGTTATGAAAGGGGAAACATGAGGGGAAGGACAAATTAGAAGATTGGAGTTAACATATATACACTATTTTCTAGTAGTCATGTCTGGATATGAGAGTTGTACAATAAAGAAGGCTGACTGCCAAAGAATTAATGCTTTTGAACTGTGGTGTTAGGAGTAGACTCTCAAGAGTCCTTGGACTGCAAGGAGATTAAACGAGTCAATCCTAAAGGAAATCAATCCTGAATATTCATTGGAAGGACTGATGTTGAGGCTGAAGCTCCAATACTTCAGCCACTTGATGTGAAGAGCGGACTCATCAGAAAAGATCCTTTTGCTGGGAAAGATGGAAGGCAGGAGGAGAAAGGGGACAACAGAGGACAAGAGGGTTGGATAGCATCACCAACTCAATGGGCATGAATTTGAGCTAACCCCACAAGATAGTGGAGGACAGAGGAGGCTGGCGGGCTGCAGTCCATTAGTTGCAGAGTCAGACACGACTGAGTGACTAATACTTTCACTTTGAATATGGAAAACTTAACAGTGCTGGTTTTTAAATCACTTAAGTTAGCTGCAGAGAAAATAGTATCAAAAGTACTTAGATACTACTGTTTAAAAGTAGTATTCAGTTCAGTTCAGTTCAGTCGCTCAGTCGTGTCTGACTCTTTGCAACCCCATGAATTGCAGCACGCCAGGCCTCCCTGTCCATCACCAACTCCTGGAGTTCACTCAGACTCACATCCATACAGTGAGTGATGCCATCCAGCCATCTCATCCTTTTTCGTCCCCTTCTCCTCCTGCCCCCAATCCCCCCCAGCATCAGAGTCTTTTCCAATGAGTCAACTCTTCGCATGAGGTGGCCAAAGTACTGGACTTTCAGCTTTAGCATCATTCCTTCCAAATAAATCCCAGGGTTGATCTCCTTCAGAATGGACTGGTTGGATCTCCTTGCAGTCCAAGGGACTCTCAAGAGTCTTCTCCAACACCACAGTTCAAAAGCATCAATTATTCGGCCCTCAGCTTTCTTCACAGTCTAACTCTCACATCCTTACATGACCACAGGAAAAACCATAGCCTTGACTAGACGAACCTTTGTTGGCAAAGTAATGTCTCTGCTTTTCAATATGCTATCCAAGGAGTAAGCGTCTTTTAATTTCATGGCTGCAGTCACCATCTGCAGTGATTTTGGAGCCCTCCCCCCGCAAAAAAAATTAAGTCTCACAGTGTTTCCACTGTTCCCCCATCTATTTCCCATGAAGTGATGGGACCAGATGCCATGAGCTTAGTTTTCTGAATGTTGACTTTTAAGCCAACTTTTTCACTCTCCTCTTTCACCTTCATCAAGAGGCTTTTTAATTCCTCTTCACTTTCTGCCATAAGGGTGGTGTCATCTGCATATCTGAGGTTATTGGTATTTCTCCTGGCAATCTTGATTCCAACCTGTGCTTTTTCCAGCCCAGCGTTTCTCATGATGTACTCTGCATATAAGTTGAATAAGCAGGGTGACAATATACAGCCTTGATGTACTCCTTCTCCTATTTGGAACCAGTCTGTTGTTCCATGTCCAGTTCCAACTATTGCTTCCTGACATGCATACAGACTTCTCAAGAGGCAGGTCAGGTGGTCTGGTATTCCTATCTCTTGAAGAATTTTCCACAGTCTATTGTGATCCACACAGTCAAAGGCTTTGGCATAGTCAATAAAGCAGAAATAGATGTTTTTCTGGAACTTTCTTGCTTTTTCGATGATCCAACGGATGTTGGCAATTTGGTCTGTTTCCTCTGCCTTTTATAAAACCAGCTTGAACAACTGGAAGTTCATGGTTCACGTATTGCTGAAGCCTGGCTTGGAGAATTTTGAGCATTACTTTACTAGCGTGTGAGATGAGTGCAATTGTGCAGTAGTTTGAGCATTCTTTGGCATTGCCTTTCTTTGGGATTGGAATAAAAACTGACCTTCTCCAGTCCTCTGGCCACTGCTGAGTTTTCCAAATTTGCTGGCAAATTGAGGGCAGCACTTTCACAGCATCATCTTTCAGGGTTTGAAATAACTCAACTAGAATTCCATCACCTCCACTAGCTTTGTTCGTAGTGATGTTTTCTAAGGCCCACTTGACTTCACATTCCAGGATGTCTGGCTCTAGATAAGTGATCACACCATCATGATTGTCTGGGTCATGAAGATCTTTTTTGAACAGTTCTTCTGTGTATTCTTGCCACCTCTTCTTAATATCTTCTGCTTCTGTTAGGTCCATACCATTTCTGTCCTTTATCAAGCCCATCTTTGCATGAAATGTTCCCTTGGTATCTCTAATTTTCTTGAAGAGATCTCTAGTCTTTCCCATTCTGTTGTTTTCCTCTATTTCTTTGCATTGATTGCTGAGGAAGGCTTTCTTATCTCTTCTTGCTATTCTTTGGAACTCTGCATTCAGATGCTTATATCTTTCCTTTTCTCCTTTGCTTTTCACTTCTCTTCTTTTCACAGCTATTTGTAAGGCCTCCCCAGACAGCCATTTTGCTTTTTTGCATTTCTTTTCCATGGGGATGGTCTTGATCCCTGTCTCCTGTACAATATCACAAACCTCCATCCATAGTTCATCAGGCACTCTGTCTATCAGATCTAGTCCTTTAAATCTATTTCTCACTTCCACTGTATAATCATAAGGGATTTTATTTAGGTCATACCTCAATGGTCTAGTGGTTTTCCCTACTTTCTTCAATTTCAGTCTGAACTTGGCAATAAGGAGTTCATGATCTGAGCCACAGTCAGCTCCCGGCCTTGTTTTGGCTGACTGTGTAGAGCTTCTCCATCTTTGGCTGCAAAGAATATAATCAATCTGATTTCGGTGTTGACCATCTGGTGATGTCCATGTGTAGAGTCTTCTCTTGTGTTTTGGAAGAGGGTGTTTGCTATGATCAGTGCATTAATACTACTTAAATGTAGTATTTTTAAAATACCATATAAATTTTCATCATATACACAAAAATATTTCCCTTTAATAAGAATTTTCTCATCATGCTTAATGAGAAAAAACTAAAATGTCATGAAAACAGTCCAGAAGGGAATTTTTACTATTTATCTTTCAGATCATATATTTTTTCTTCAAAATCTGTACATATTCTTGTGATGTTTTCAAAAGCAGGTCCTGAGACAGATTTGACCCATCTGTAGCTCCTAAAGGAGACAATCCATAGGACTCAGATTCAAATTTAGCAGCAGCTGGAAAGAAAAAGGATTACATTCTTTATCTAAAATACTTGAGTTAACTCAGTATTAGTAAAAAAAAAAAAAAAAAACTGAGATATTTCTAAGTGCTCTGAAAAATTAAACATATCTATAAATGACAGAAAACAAAATACAAGATTACAATTATATAATCATCCCATGGTCCCACATGTGGCTGAGTATCAGAGCTTCTGGATTTCTCATTCTTCACTCATTTACTCAATAACTATCTGCTAAGATGCTGAGACAAACACTGGAATTACAAGATGAAGGTGACCCAGTCACCCTGAGAAGTGATAATGCCATAAACTGTAAAAATAGATGAACAGACAATTTCCATATGGTATCATAAATACTAAGACAGATATACAAGATGGCACAAGGAACACTAAGAAGGGACAGCAGGCTTTGTGTCAATACTGCCAGCTTTTTGGTGGAGGTGGTATGGAAGTAGCTACCTGAAGGATGGGAAAAAGTACAAGAGTCAGAGGGGAGAAGAATGTACAAAGACCAGAGGTGAGGAAAAGAATCTGTGGGATCCTACACAGTCTGGCTGGTTAGATGCACAGCTAAGGGGCAGAATAAGGTGGTAAAGAGATAAGGCCAACTACTTTGGAAGGACCCACATTGATGCAGGTGTTTGGGGCTTTTCCTGAGGGCAAGAGATAAAACTACTGACAAAGTCAATGACACAGAAATTATAAAGTCACCCACCAAGTGACAGCTACACAAACATAACGGTGTGAGTCTGGGTGTTCTAGCCTTAACCACTACCAGACACTTGAGACGTTGATGAACTCCATGCTTTCTGAGAATGGTGTCAGGGTGCAGATGGACAGTTCCACAGTGACAGCAGTAGTAGAGAAAGGATACAGCCAGAAATAAATAGAAATACATAGATATTTTGAGATTTTTTTAAACTATGGAACATGATGAATAAATAAGGAAGAAGAATATTTTTCACTATGACTGCTCATGCTTTCACATTTTTCATTAGCTATGTATAAGAGGAAATGGCAACCCACTCCAGTATTCTTGCCTGGAGAATCCCATGGACAGAGGAGCCTGGTGGGCTGCTGTCTATGGGGTCACAGAGAGTCGGACACGACTGAAGTGACTTAGCAGCAGCAGCAGCATGTATAAGAAAAAAAATATTTAACATAGCATCTGCAATCCAAACAATGGAAAGAGATGCCATTTATTGTCTACAGTGTATTTCAGAAATCAATATCTAAATTTAATTCATACATTTTGGCAACATACCTTCTCTTAGTTCTCTAGTTTTACTCCTTTCCAACTCCTGCTGCATCTGAAATAAGTCAAATATTATTTATCTTTAAGTTAAGCAAGAGATATTATCATAGGAATGTTATACAGCTTACTAAATATGACATTTAAATAATACTTTTAGCGACTAGACCTAACTTGAAGATTACTTAAGTAGAAAAATAATCACATAAATAAAATGCATTCCTACTTATTTCACTTATAAATAACAGAGAACATATATATAGAACGTTAACTGATAAAAAATACAATAAATATCAGTCTATCGAGTACACATAATTTCAAAGAATTAGAGAATGACCCATGATCCTAGGAATGACCCACATGATTACTATCTTCTCCCCCTAACAGCTCCTGCCCTAAATACATACTTCTGAGACCTTTATTTTGATTTCTAGATGAGGATCCTGTTCAAATGGAGGAAGTAGTTTGAGTTGAATGTTTTTAAGGAGAACACACCTGAAATTTTCTTTAAACTTTTCCATTTAACAAAAACACAGAAAGATGAGAAAATTATACACAAGGCAACAATGTACCAGCAAGTTTTTATTCTAAAGGTGTTTAGTGAGAAGGATTAACACATAACTGTTAGTTTCCAAACTATGTCCCATAGAAGGGGAAGGTCCCACAGGGGTCACTGCAGGGTTGAGGAACTGAGAAGTCACAAGTGCAGGACCTCTGGCCACTCCTTTGGCTAAAAGGGTTTACACTTATCTCTGTTTTATATAATATGGTTCCACACAAAATTTTTTTAAAGAAAGTTTGTTTCCTTTGAAAAAAAAAAAAAACAAACTTTTTTTAAGGTATGAGAGTCATGATTTAGGCAAAGTTCTTAATTCTACAAAAGAAGTAAGAAAGCCAATGACTTTCTTACTGAGTCCAGAGTCCTATGCCAGCTACTTCCTCAGATTAAGAAAAAAACACATAGATTTTTAACTATAATGCAGAGAAAATGAATATGTAAAACCTTCTTACATAGTTCAATAATGCTTGTGACGTGACATGACATAGTAGCTTTCTAAGTAAATCATGTTTTAAAGGTAAGAGGGATGGTATGGAGAGGGATGTGGGAGGGGGCTTCAGGATGGGGAACATGTGTACACCCGTGGTGGATGCATGTTGACATATGGCAAAACCAATACAATATTGTAAAGTGAAAAAAAAAAAAAAAAAGATAAAATAAATAAATAAATATCTTAAAAAAAGAGTAAATTATTGTCAAACTCCTATATGTAGCAGTCATTTGATATAGTTAATTCATAAACATACATTTAAGAGAAAAAAAAAAAAAACACACACACGACAGGGAACTTGAAGGAGAAAAGTTTCAAGGTGAGGACTTATAATCCTACCGTCCTTATGAGAGGTGAGGAGATTTACCTAATGGGTGAGTTTGGGAGAAGGAACTTCTCCCAAAGTGCTTGCTTGGTTCCAAATCACTACTTTTAAAAGATGTATGTGCCCACAGCACTGTGAACTTGGGTGTGCAGTAAGCGGCCTGTGTCTGGAATGGGGATCAGGCATTTTCTTCCTCCTCTTAAGCCTGCATGGGGAAGTGTCTGACTTGGGATGAAGTGTTCTGAGGCCCGCTGTGACCACACAGCTAAAGCACATCCTCCAGTTTCACAGCTCTCAAGTACTAAGACCTATTGTAGATGCAGTGTTGTCAAAGAAACCTTAATTGCTCTCCTACAATGGCAAGAAGCCAAATGAAAAAAAAACAGGTTGAGACTGCATTTAACAAGGGCTACTTTTCTGTGCATCACAAACATCAGGAAAACACCATTGAAACCATAAACCTGTGTGCACTGACTGAAATGGATATTTTAATCATAATGATTAACAGTGAAAACTGGTTGCATTTTAAAACTCCCATCATTGCTATCTTAGATACCATTCATCCAGGTGATGTCAAGATAGAGATAAAGTGATCTTCATTTATAATGTTTAAATGTTTGAATTAACTACAAATCTAGGAATATTCTACAAATGCTCAGCAAGATTGTCTTTTTTAATTTTAAATAAAAATGCTATAGGTAAAATAGCAATTAAAGAAAGTGACAAAAATGTCATTTTTGTAAGAAACGACAAAATTTATGTAAGAAAATGACAAAAAATGTTAAGCCAAAACTAGAAATTAATGTTTTGGTTTAGTATTTTAAGTTTATTTAATTCATAAAAAGGATTTACATAGGATTCCTTTAAACAAAAAGCATCCATATGTGGTTAGTGTTTAGATGCCAGTGATTCACTTATGCTTAGAGGTAGAAAAACTTCATTGGGTACAGCAGAGCTTGGAAATGATTATGAAGCATTGCCAACTGAAATCAATTAGAAAGGAAGTGAAACATCTGAAAGAATAATTTTGGATACTAGGCAATAAGATTTCATTTCTAAAGTAGAATTTAAATGCAGCTTTTCAAGAAATTTAATAATTTAGTAAGTATCTCTTAAAATCAAGAACTCTGGGACAAAAAAATCATAAAATTTCTGTCTCCTTTATTAGCATAGCTAATTATGGCTTGTACTTAGTGTGCATTAAGTCAAATAAACAACTCAGAATTTCACCAAATTAAAAACAAGGATCATTCATATCAAAAATCTAAAACCCAGCGCAAAAAAAGATAATAGAACTAACCTTGGTCAAGTAAGGCTCCTCAAGTAACAAGTCACAGTTGGGAGAGGAGAGAAAGGACATCAGGGAGAAAGGGAGGTGGCTTCACAGTGACACCTGCTGCCCTCTGGGACACACCTCCCTCCAGGAAACAGTTCAGGGATGAAGAAACACCCCATCCCACAAAGTCACTTTCAAGCATTTGCTTTCACCACCCTTGTATACATGTTTCACTCATGACCTCGAAGAAATTAAGTTTTGGCTCTGAGGAATCATCTAGAGTCACAATCTAGAGGGGAGGACAAGAAAGTCAATGGGTTATTGAAAAGAGCTAAAACAGCCCCAGGAACAATTACAAGTACCCCCTGCTTTTCCAAAGTTCACTTTATGTTACTTCACTTCTAGGAAAGGCCTAAGTCAGCATCTGTTTTTGATAATAAAAAAAATTTTTTTTTGAAGAGACTTTTTGATTTCATATAAAAAGTTTCAGCATATGTTTTACAGTGAGAGGCATCGCGCTCCCCAAGCAGGGAGACTGGCCCCACTGAGCTCCTTCCCTGGAAGCCACACCTCACATCTCAGTGTCAAGTCACCACAACCCTGAACCCTATATGGGAGCACCTGTGTTTCACTTGTGCATATTCATTTTAGGCTTCAACTAGCAGAATGTGCCCTCGGGTACCTGCTTCTCTGCTTTATGCTGCTTTGGCTTATGAAAGGTTTCCTAGGAATGCTCTGCTCTCAGACAGTGGGGAAACCTGGACTAGGCACTGGAGGTGCCATCTGCCCTTTCCATCCTCCACACACCCTCCCTCAGTCAGATAACCATACTATTTCTAGCCACTCTGTGAATTATCCTGTCTTTCACTCCTGTGTTAATTGCCCCCAATTTCACAAGCATGCCTTTATGCAGTGTGCTGCTGCTACTAAGTCACCTCAGTTATTTCCGACTCTGTGTGGTAAAACTTAAAAGGACACCGTGTTAATAGTTTGTCTTAGGCCACCCTCTAGCAGTGACCATCTAGTTAGCTTTCACTTCCTACTAATCTCATGAACTGCGCTCTATAAAAATTAGGCTTTAGAGACAAACTAACAAACTAAATTTACTTTCTGTGATTCTGTGTTTTGACTTACTTGTCTAGTTTACCTTCCAATGACTTTCTAACTTCTAGTTCTACTAGGTAGAGTTGCTTATATTTTCCCAACTCTGCTTTATGAGAATCTTCTTGCAAAATCTTCTTGGAGAGCTCAGATTCCAAGTCTTTAATTCTGAGTTCCATCTGACTTCTTATGGAAGCATTATTCTTCTCTTGTAACTGCTCTTAATTCTCCTGAGATGTTGCTTGTATCTAAGGCAAATTTAAAAAGATAATATTTTAAAAATAATCATTAACCTGGAAAATGGTATTTACTCCCTTTACTTTTGAGTCAGTGATTCAGAAAACAATTTTAAAGGTTAAGCACTGGGACGACCCAGAGGGATGGTATGGGGAGGGAGGAGGGAGGAGGGTTCAGGATGGGGAACACATGTATACCTGTGGCGGATGCATTTTGATATATGGCAAAACCAATACAATATTGTAAAGTTAAAAAATAAAATTAAATTAAAACAACAACAACAACAAAAAGAGCAGAAGTTTAAAACAATTATTATCAATGTGAAGTGAATTAAATGTGAATTATAAAATTAAAGTGGAATTATTGTTATAGTGGTGTTTATTTAATCTGATAATTCAAAGAACAAGAGGATCAACTTAAAATTTTAAAAATTTAACAAGACAACTTAAACATAATTCAAGAGGATGGGACCAGTTCTAAACCACGATATTTTCTTTTCCTCCTAGTAGTCTTGTTTTATACCAATTGGTCTAATAATTCAAAGGACTCTCCAGTGAGAATCATTCTGATAGGTCAATTTGGTGATAACTGTGATGGAAACAGAAATATTTAAAGGGAGAAACAAATGCCCCCTTCCTTCCAGAAAACTACCAAACCAACTGCTCTAAGGGAAGTAGAGGAAACACAGAAGCTGTATAGATCCAAAACATAATTTACAATGAGGTGAATTCAAGAACATGACAGATGAACAAATTAACCTGCAAAAATAGGTTGACTTCCTTTAATTTCTCTACGAGATCCTGTCTCACCCTTTCATCAATCTCCCATTTATACTGCTCTACTTCACTGTGTTTTATCATATTCATTTCTATATGACTTCTGAGGTTCACTACTTCTTGCTCCAACTTCTTTTTATTCTCTAGTTTTTCACATTTCTTTTGCATTCATTTCATAGATAATAACTCCTCTAGAAGAACTTGATTTTTTGCATCCAGGTGCAGACATTTTGAAGACGCAGTTTCCAGCTCTGCTGTAAGATCATCAATCTGCAAGAATAAAACAATACTGTTTGGTAATGAGGCAAGTGGACTGAGCACAGCCTAACTCAAACCCAGGATCAAATAGATACGATGGTATCTGTATTGTAGAATGTAGGACCAGGGATTACTCAGAGAATCAAGAAAGAAGTTCAAACCACCAGGAGTCACAAAATATATTCTTCACTGTCATCATCTTTGTCACACAACATTTGCACTTGATTTTACACTCTTTTCTATTTTTTCTCCATAAAATCACTACAAGTCACCTCTTAGTAGAATGTCTCTTACTCCTTCCCCCCATCTTAATGTCCCATGTTTTAAAGAAGTTTGAGTTATCTAGGGCTGAGTTAATAAACACTTCCCAAAAGAAGATTGTGAAAATAACTCTCATTAATAAATCTTATAAATATGGATTCTAATCCCATGTATTTTTCTGAACTATGAATAGTTTTTGCTAATTTGAACTGCATTCTAAAGAAAAATAATTCAAAAGGTTAAAGAAATCCCATCTCCTAATAGCTTAGTGAGATGATCCACACATTTTTCTGAACAAAAACAACAACAAAAAAATGCCTCATTTTTGTAACCATTTTTGTTACTTTTCACAGAACAGAACATACCAAACAAAACAACTAACAAAATTTGCAGGAATTTCAGTGACACCGAGTTGCAAAGAACTTTCCTTTAGACAGAATGATTACTCAGTAAGTCGAGGTGAGTGGATGTGGTGGTATTGAAACTGTCTACAAATTCTTTGACACATTTCTCTGAAATTCCCTCCCCTTAAATATGTGCTGGCCTCAGTAACTAATTTCTACTGGATGGAGTCTGGGGAAACTGACTTTTGCTCTGTGGGAAAGCCCACCCTTAGCATAAGTCACTACACTGTGAAGAAGCTCAGACAACATGCTGAGCACCTTCCCAGTACCCCCACTGACCGCCCCCAACTAATGCCCCATACAAAAGCCATCTCCAACTGCCAGACATGTGCATGAACTAATCTTCAGATGACTCTGGTCCCCACCTTCATGATATCCCAGCTGATGCTGACTGGAAAAGAAATGTGCTGGCCTCACTCACTGAGTCTTGCCCCAACACAAATGTTTGAACAAAGTAAATGCTGTTTTGAGCCACTAGGCTTTGGCGTGGTTTATTATACAATTTGCTGGCAATAAATACCTGGCACAGATACTTATATTAAAAATGCCATTAAAAAAGAACTAAAAGATGTGAGAATGCCTTTCAACCTGGAGGTAGGTAAGATCTGAATGGATTCAGAGAAAGAAATGAAAACCCAAAGGGCTTCATGACATTGTAAACTGAATCCTGATGGCCCTTAAAGAGGCTGCTGGTAACAGCTTCTAGGCAAGAGAAGAAAACAACACTGAAACACAGGGGAAAGGAGACTCTTGCTACGAACCAGTTGAAAGTAACATCAATGAGAGGGATAAGATATCAAAAAAAAAAAGGGGGGGGTGGCTATTAAATATAAAGGAACCAGGCTCAATTACATTTGGGTTCAATATCTGTTATCTCCTTTACAGCATCTCCACATGTCCAGTGGTCACACAATGCTAAAAGAAAGAAACAGCTTCTGGGCTAAGATAAAACCTAGGGTGCTGTCAGGAAAACATGGTCTAAAGGTGAAGCCTGTAGACTGTAAAACCCTTCATTAAGACCATGGAAAGACTTAAGGTGGTGCCTCAAATTCCTTTAAAGATCTTAAGGGCATAAGAATTTTAAAGGCATCATCCTACAAAGCTTCACAAGAAGCCCAAGGTGAAGAGCTTCTCTCAAAAAAAGATTTGTGAGGGTAGCCTCTCCAATGACGTGAACCCCAATCCAATTTTCAGGACAGTAAAAGCTTTAAAGAGAACCTTGGCAGCAAAAAAACAGTGCTTGGCCTAACAGAGACCAAGACATACAAATAAGAATAGCCCTTTGGGATTTTCTTAGAAGTTCAATAAAGAGGAAGCTGGCTTAAGAAACATGACTCAGCTACAGACAGAGGTCATTTCTTATGAAAAGGACAGCACATAGAGCTCAGAGGGTAGAGCAAAGGAGAAGCACTCCTATGGGCAGGACCAAGTCCTCATCAAAGAGCTTGCAGCACCAAACCGGACCTCAGAGCTGCTATGGACTATGGTGCCTCCCATTTCCCATTTCTGAGTGGGAGAGTCTAGTCATTCAGCAGAATGGTGGGGGTGTGGGTGGCAGATAACTTATCCCTTTAGTTCTCAAGTCTTAGTACTGAGAAGGTTGTGCTCACAGGGTCACACTCTAGAAACCACACCCAGAAACCTCATCTGCATGTGCCACCTGTACCTAATGAAGATGGTAAGACCTATACTTGAGCCTGGGCCTGACACTGTTAACAACTGAGACTTGTGAGGGAATGGGTAGGGAAAAGGGTATTTTTCATCGGAAGGAATATAAAAAAAATTGTGGCCAGTGAGTAACTGTGCTAGTTTTAAATTTACCCATTATTTTTAAAAACTTTATTCTGTAAAAAACGGTAGAATATAAGCCAAGTATAAGTGACTTGCTCCTATTGAACAGAAGATGATAAAAATGATGCTGTGTGAACTGCAAAGCGAGATTAGACAAGGCAGCAGAGCTTCTGCCTGGCTCTCAACCTGGCAACCAGGCTCCACGTTGTGAGTAAGCCCAGGCTGCAAAGAGAGCCTAGGTGTTCAGGGTAGGTGTTTCACTTGTCTGCCTTCACCAAAGTCCAGCCAACCACAGATACCAACTATCAGACATGGGAATGAACACACCTTCACCCGATTCCAGCCCCCAGGCCTTGAGCTGCCCCACCGGAAGCTGAGGGGATAAGAAGCCAGCCGTCCTGGCCACCTTTTCCTAAGTGTAGATTTTGAACAAAACCAATGTTGTGTATTGAAGCCACTAAACTTAAAGCTGATTAGGAAAAAACAGAAAAATGGATTTTTGAAAAAGAGAAAATAAAGAAACATAACTTGAATGCAGGTAGAAACTGGTCTCCTATAAACTGGAATATAATAAAAGGTGAGATTTTTAATGACAATGTTGATGAGAAGCATATAACTAGAAGGAAGACTTAAGAACTATTCAGGAAGAAGTTTTTTCAGGGTTCCCTTCAATTACAATTTCTTACAAATAGGCAGGTATGACTCCTTAGAATTTCTGCTCGTTTGAAAGCAATGAAGACTAATAAGCAATGAGACATATGATTCGAACTTTAAGAAATAACTAAAAATAGTTTAATTACCAAAATCAGACTTTTGATCTCATCTCAATTTACTGAAATTCTAAAACAGATGGGTAGCTTTGAGTAGTTATTAATCTAGAACTCAATCTTCATTGTCCTTTCCTCAGAGAGAGAAATAAAACACCACGAGATGCCACTTCATACTTTCTAGGATGGCTATACTCACAGAGACAGGTAACGACTAGTGTTGACAGGAATGTATAGAAATGGGAACGTTTTACATACTTTGGATAAAAATATAAAATGATGCAGCCGTGCTGGAAAACAGTCCAGGCAGGTCCTCAAAAGGTTAAACAGAGTTGCTGTGTAATACAGCAATTCTATTCATAACTGCTTTCCCAAAAGAAATGAAAAAATATATTCACACCAAAACTTAGACATAAATGTTCACAGCAACATTACTGACATTAGCCAAAAAGTAGAAACAACCCCAAAGGTCCATCAGATGATGAATGAATAAATCAAATATGGTACATCCATACAATAGAATATTAATGAGCAATAAAATCAAGGAAATACTGATACATGTTAGATGTACCTTGAAAATATTATGCTAAATGAAAGAAGGCAGTCACAAAGGATCCCATATTGTGTGATTCCACTGACACAAAATGTCCAGAAAAGGGACATCTACACAGTCAGGGAGTGGAGTCATGGTTTCCTCAGACTGGGAAGATCAGGAAAGGAAAACTGGCACAGGGTGTTTTCTTTGAAGGGTGATGAAAATGTTCTAACGTGGTAATGCCTGTATAACTCTTTAAACACAATAAAGTTACTGAACTGTATGGTTTAAATGAATGAACTGCATGGTATGTTCATTAGATTTCAACAAACCTGTCACCCAAAACAATGGATGCTTAGGGTCATTAATGCTGTGCTGGTTAGCTTCAGATCACCAGCCAGAGTTCAAGACAGAGAGAGTCAAGAGTGTGCCCTTTTTATCTCAAAATGATATAGGGAAAAGCTGTCTTTTTTACTGGTGTCCAACCTAAAAAATTAATAGACAAATCTGTGTTTCACTGCTGAAAGCATGGAATGATTTATATTTCCCCAAATTAAGTGATTTAGGGGTTCTAAAACTGATTAAAAATTACCTTATGTTTTAGCATATTAATTTGAATATCCATTTCAGTTTGACTGGTTTTTAAATCTCCATGGAAACTAAGCTCTCCATTTTCATATTCATTTAACTTTCTTCTTGTCATTTTTAAGAGTTTCTTAAATCTGTATAAATGTATAGAATGAGTAAGTTCTTTAAGAGCAGATATCTAATAATTAAACAGATATATGTTCTATCAGATAAAACAAATTATAAATTATAATCCTTTCTCATTGTTCAAATTTAATATTCCTTGAAAGTATAATAACTAAATTCTAATCTTAGATAAATATTATGAAGAAAAATTTTATCACATTTAAATATACTGTGTGTGATATATATAATATATGAGTTCTTATAAATAAGTTAACATCAATTTTTAGCATGCTAGTGTGAAATATTAATTTATTATTAAATGTTAGTTATAAACCAGAGATCAGTATTCAAGCTAAAGATGAAGAGATATTATATATGAATGTTTTTTGAAAAGACACAAGACACGTTTTTTTTCCCCTATTGACCACAGCCTCTACAAAAAGAAAAGGAAGTAGATACAAAAAGCCAACAAGATTCTTACTCAAAATTGAGAAAAAAAAAGAAAAAGAAAAATATTTGGAGCCTGAGTTAAATGGGAAATAACCCAGGCTGAGAGTTTTAGAAGAAAGGAAATCAGAAGAGAGAGCGAGGGTACCAGTCTCTTCAAGACTGTTTTAAGAGGTGTAGAAATCTTGCCCAGCACATTGTTAACATAATGCAAAGCAATGTAGAGAAAATTAAAAGAGAAAAATATTAATGAGAATCAGAGAAGAACCCTTTGTATAATCATCCCTTGGCATCCACAGAGGACTGGTTCAAAAATCCCCCAACACTCTGTATATACAAAATCCACGGATGCTCAAGTTTCCCAAAGCACATTTTCCTATACTTTCAGTCATCCCTAAATCACTTACATTATCTAATACAATGTAAACGCTTTGTAAATAGTTATAAATACAGTGTAAACACTATGGAAATAGTTGCCAGCTTGAGACCAATCCAAGTTTTGCTTTTTGGAACTTTCTCAAAAAAAATTTTTTTCCCTGAATACTTCTGATCTTGGGTTGGCTGAATCTGTAGATGATGAGAGTTAACTGCACTCAGCAAAAAAAAAAAAAAAAAAAAAAAAAACAGAACAAAAACAGAAGCAGTTTTTTTATCTTACCGATCAAAACATGGTCACTAATTTTATTATTCTTTAAGTTACACATAGATTTTTGTATGTACATTTTATAACTAAAATTTTGGGGCAAAAAGAAAATATAAGACAAATCAAGATACTTTTTAACGTTGTCCAACAATAACACAAGTAGGTTTTTAGATAATAAATTACTTGAATGATGAAGGGAAGGAACACAATTAAAAGAAGGCAGGATTACCAAAAAGAACAAAGATACTTTGCAGAAGTAAAAATTCAGCATAGATAATGAGGAAGAGGGTGACATTACTATATGCAGAGGCATGGTTGTTACTGTTTTAGAAATCATTACAGATAAGTATAACACTGCTGCACTCAAAAACATTTCAGATTGTGCTGACTTTCCACAGTAAACCTGGAAATAGGATAATGTGTTTAATTATGAACATACACATAAAAAATGAATTTGTGTCTAAGGTTTTAAAAAAAATAAAATTATACTTTAATTAATAGTTGAGATTATCAGAAATATTAAAATCTTACCCAGTAATCTCTTTTTCTAACTCACTATTTTTCTTCTTTTCTTTTTCTTCTTTTCTTGGTCCAAGCTATTTTCCAGAGATTGTTTTGTGTGTGTGTGTGTGTGTGTGTGTGTGTGTGTGTGTGTGTGCGTGTGGTTTTATTTATTTTTAAACTTTACAATATTGTATTAGTTTTGCCGAATATCGAAATGAATCTGCCACAGGTATACCTGTGTTCCCCATCCTGAATCCTCCTCCCTCCTCCCTCCCCATACCCTCCCTCTGGGTCGTCCCAGTGCACCAGCCCCAAGCATCCAGTATCGTGCATCGAACCTGGACTGGCATCTCGTTTCATACATGATATTATATATGTTTCAATGTCATTCTCCCAAATCTCCCCACCCTCTCCCTCTCCCACAGAGTCCATAAGACTGATCTATACATCAGTGTCTCTTTTGCTGTCTCATACACAGGGTTATTGCTATCAGAGATTGTTTTAATTCAATGCATTTCTTTAATTGTTCCTTTTCACCCTCAGACTTAGAAAAAAACAAGTTTAGAAAATTATTTTTAAACACCTAGAGAGACTTACTCTTCCTTAAACATATTATTTCTCATGAGTTCACAAGTTAATACGAATTTATAGTAAACACAGTTTTTAAACCTGATTGATGCCAATAACAGATTTCAAAATTGATGACTTTTCCTAAAACAACTTAAATGATTTCATCATTTTTCTGGAATTTAAATTGCCAACATTTATTTGTTAAAAATAGAGACTTTTACACATAAAATACTAAATGTTAATGAAAGTTCTTATAAACACTGCCTATATTTACATTTTACTTTCTAGAGATGCTCTAACATCATTTTCATCAATAGTTCAAGATATTCCAGGTTTTGTTAAGTCACACCTGACTAAAATAATCTTTGAAAAATTCCCATGCAACCCCCATCTCTAAAAAAAAAAAAAAAAAAAAACCTAACAAATGAAAAATACAGTCATTCAGAAAAATGGTTCTATGCAGACATAGTGTCATAGTGTTCATTCTTAATGAAGAGAACAAACTAAAATATTTAAAATGATTCATTCTCAAAAATCTCACAGAAAGATCTTGATTACAAAAGGAACTCAAAATTCTCAATCAAACCATTACTCAAATTTCTGGACTCAGACAGATATTTGTGTACCAATGTTCAAAGCAGCAATATTAACAATAGTCAGAAGGAGGAATTTCATTAACAGATGAATGAATAAACAAAATGTGGTCTATATAAAATATTGCTTTTGGATTATCACAATTTTTTAAATTAAAATCTTACTATAAAAATCATGAATTTCATGAATTCAGTCGACTTCTTCTATAGAGGAATCACAGTACTAGTAGCAAGCAGAATCAATAAAAATACAATAATTTAATCAATGAGACTTTTCATATTGTCCAAAATATTCCTATATATTACTAGTAAAAAAATTAAAATCCCTTCTCAGTATGACAGAAATTAAGAGACAAAGACACCAATGTCCCCGTCTACTCAAGATAAGGCCTGATGCCTCGTACTGACTCCAAAGTAACACCGAGAATAAAGTCACAACACGAAGGGCCACTGACACCCCGGTTGCATCCTCCAGAAAAAGACGCAGTTTCCAAATCCAACTGGACAAGAGGCCTGACACCTAATTCACAACTCAAGGAGCAAGTCTAGTTCAGTGCCTCAACACAAGACGAGGCCTGCCTCCCCTGTTCAAACTCCACAGAAACCTCGAGATCCATGTCAGAAATGGAGAAGAACCCTGAAGGTCCCACCTCAACTCGAGATGAGGCCCTATTCATCCCTGCAGTGATGCAAGACCAATTCCGAGGTGCCCCTCGCAACTCGAAAGCAGATCTGACTTCCCTGAAGAAATACAAGTGGGTCCCGCAAGTCCCCACGCAACTCGAGAGGAACCCTAAGCTTCCCACTATAATTCCACAAAAACCACGAAATTCTCCCATCCACATGAGATGAGGCCTTTTTATGCTGCAGCGTTTCCCAAGAAATCTCACGTTCCCTCTTGGAACTGGAAAGGGAACTTGACACCCTTTCTGAAACCTCAGAAGCTTCCCAAGATATCTGTGCCCACTTAAGAGGAATGCTGAGTTTCCTGCCACAACTCAAGAAGAGCCCTGTTTTCCCCTTCCTCAACTCTAGATAACTGTCGATTACGCTGCTTCGTTGGTAAAGGAATCTCAATGTTGCTGTCACCCCTCAAGAGGAGGCCAGTCTCACCTTGAAACTCGAGTGCATTCCCGGCAGTCGTGCCTCAATTCAAAAAGGCCCAGATTTCCCCATCCATTACAGATAAGACTAATTCCCCTGCACTGACTCGACTGCAATCCCGAGTATCAACTCAAAACATGAATGGAGGTGTGACAACACTGGTGTACCTCGAGAAAAAGCCCCAGATTCTTATGCCAACTTGACAGGAAGCCTGACACCCCTTTTACACCTCGAGAGGGAAGAGGAGTTCCATGTCTCCACACGAAATGAGGCCTGACTCCCCTGTTGACACTCCATAGGAACCCAGAGATCCATGTCAGAACTGGCGAGAAATACTTAGGTTCCAGCCTCAACTCGAGATGAGGCCCTGTGCCCCTGCACCGACTGGAGAGGAATCCTGAGAGCCCCCTTGCAACTCGAATGGAGACTTGACTTTCCTGAGGCAACACGAGTAGGTCCCTGAGGTCCCCGTAGCAACTGAAGAGGAACATCAAGTTTCCTGCCTCAACTCGAGAAAACTCAGGAGATTCTCCTCTCAACGTGCGATCAGGTCCCTTTCCACTGTAGCATCTCGAGAGAAATCCCACCTTCCCTCTTAAGACTCGAAATGGTACTTGAAACTCCTTAGGCAACTCAAAAAGTCTCCACTCAAGAGGAACACCGAGTTTCCCACCACAACTCAGGAAGAGCCCCATTTTCCCCTCCTCATCTCAAGATGAAGGTCCATTCCCCTGCTTCGTCTGCAAAGGAATCCCGACATTCCCGTCGCACCACAGGAGGCCGGTCTAACCTCGAAACTCGAGAGGAACTCAAGGAATGGGCCACCGTTTGAAAAGACCCTGAGGTAACCATCGACTCGAGACAAGGCCTCATTCCCCTGCAACGACTCGAATGTCATCCCGAGTATCAACTCACAACACGAAAGGAGGACTGAGAGCCCCGTGGCACCGCTAGAAATAGCACCAGATCCCTACCTCAACTCGACAGGAGGCCTGACACCCCTTTTTCACTTCTAGAGGGAAGCAGAGTTCCATGTCTCCACACGAGACGAGGCCTGACTCCCCTATTGAAACTCCATAGGAACCCAAAGACCATGTCAGAACTGGAGAGGAACCTTGATGTTCCATCCTCAGCTCGAGATGAGGCCCTATGCCCCTGCACCGACTGGAGAGGAATCCCGAGAGGCGCCTCGTAACGGGAATGGAGACTTGAATTTCCCAAGGCAACATGAACGGGTCCCTGAGGTCCCTGTCGCAACTCAAGAGGAACTCCAATCTTCCTGACGCAACTCGAGAAAACCTAGGAGATTCTCCCATCAAGGCGAGATTAGGCCCCTTTCCACTGCAGCGACTAGAGAGAAATTCCACCTTCCCTCTTGAGCCTTGAAAGGGCACTTGACACTGTTTAGGCAACTCAAGAAGTTCCTGACACACCCGTCTCCATTCGAGAGGAACAGCGAGTTTCCCGCCACAACTCAAAAAGAGCCCCATTTTCCCCTAATCTTCTCGAGATGAGGGTCCATTCCCCTGCTTCATCTGCAAAGGAATCCTGCGTTCCCGTCACACTTAAGGAGGAGGCTGGTCTCACATTGAAACTCGAGAGGAACTCCAGGGTCCGGGACACCATTTGAAAAGACGCCGATGTCCCCATCCACTCGAAATAAGGCCTCAATCCCCTGCAACAACTCGAATGTCACCCCGAGTATCAACTCACAACACGAAAGGAGGACTGAGAGCCCCGTGGCACCTCTAGAAATAGCCCATGATCCCTACCTCAACTCGACAGGAGGCCTGACACCCCTTTCCCACCTCGAGAGGGAAGCAGAGTTCCATGCCTCAACACGAGATGACTTCTGACTTCCCAAGGGAATGTCCATAGGAACCCAGACATCCCTGTCAGAGTTGGAGAGGAAACCTGTGTTTCCCGCCTCAACTCGAGATGAGGCCCTAGTCCCCTGCACCAACTCGAAAGGAATTCTGACCTGCCCCTTGCAACTCGAAAAGAGACCTGAATTCTGTGAGGCAACAGTAGCGGGTCCCTGAGGTCACCGTCACAACCCAAGAGGAACCCCAAGCTTCCCGCCCAAACTCGAGAAAAACCACGAGATTCTCCCTTAACGCAAGATGAGGCCCTTTTCCAAAGCAGTGTCTCGAGAGAAATACCACGTTCCCTCTTGAAACGCGAAAGGGAACTTGACGCCTTTGATGCAACTTAGGAAGTTCCCCGACATACCTGTCCACACTCGAGAGAAACACCGAATTTCGTGGCACACCTCAATCTGAGCCCCTTTTCCACTTCTCATCTCGAGATGAGGGTCAATTCCCCTGCTTTCTCAGGAAAGGAATCCCAGTGTTCCCTCAAGAGGAGGCTGGTCACACATTGAAACTCGAGAGGAACCCTCGTGGGTTGTGCCAAAATCCCAAAGACACCAATTTCCCCATCCACTCGAGATAAGGCCTGATGCCCCTGCACCGATTCGAATGTACCCCAAGTATCAAGTCACAACACGAAGGGCCACTGACATCCCGGTTGCATCCTCCAGAAAAAAAAAAAAAAAAAAACGCAGGTTCCAAATTTGACTCGACAAGAGGCCTGACACCTCATTCATAACTCAAGAGGCAAGCCAAGTTCAATGCCTCAACACAAGATGAGGCCTGCCTCCCCTGTTCAAACTCCACAGAAACCGTGAGATCTATGTCAGAAATGGAGAGGAACCCTGAGGTTCCCGCCTGAACTCGAGATGAGGCCCTATTCATCCCTACAGTGATGTGAGAGAAATGCCGAGGTGCCCCTCGCAACTTGAAAGCAGACCTGACTTCCCTGATACAACACGAGCGGGTCTCCCAGGTCCCCATGCAACTCGAGAGGAACCTTAAGCTTCCCACACCAACTCCAAAAAACAATGAAATTCTCCCCTCCACGCGAGTTAAGGCCCTTTTACACTGCAGCATTTCCCAAGAAATCCCACATTGCCTCTTGGAACTTGAAAAGGAACTTGACACCCTTCATGAAACCCCAGAAGCTTCCCGAGATACCCGTCCCCACTTGAGAGGGACACTGAGTTTCCAGCCACAACTCAAGAAGAGCCCCGTTTTCCACTCCTCAACTCGATATGAGTGTCAATTCCTCTGTTTCGGCAGTCAAGGAATCCCGATGTTGCCATCACCCCTCAAGAGGAGGCCAGTCTCACCTTGAAACCGAAGCACATCCCTGGCAGTCGTGCCTCAATTGGAAAAGACCCCGATTTCCCCGTCCACTCAAGCCTGACTCCCCTGCACTGACTCAATTGGAATCAAGAGTATCGACGCAAAACATGAAGGGAGGTGTGACAGCCCCGTGGCATCTCGAGAAAAAGCCCAAGATCCCTATGCCAATGGACAGGAAGCCTGCCACCCCTTTTACACCTCGAGAGGGAAGCAGAGTTCCATGTCGCCACACGAGACGAGGCCTGACTCCCCTGTTGAAACTCCATAGGAACCCAGAGACCCATGTCAGAACTGGAGAGGAAACCTGAGGTTCCAGCCTCAAATCGAGATGAGGCCCTATGCTCCTGCACTGACTGGAGAGGAATCCCAAGAGGCCCCTCACAACTCGAACAGAGACTTGCCTTTCCTGAGGCAAGACGAGCGGGTCCCTGAGGTCCCTGTCACAACTCGAGAGGAACCCCAATCTTCCCGACACAACTCCAGAAAAACCACAAGATTCTCCCCTCAACGCGAGATGAGGCCCTTTTCCAGAGCAGTGTCTCGAGAGAAATACTACGTTCCCTCTTGAAATATGAAAGGGTACTTGACACCCTTGATGAAACTCAAGTAGTTCACCAACATAGCCGTCCCCACTCAAGAGGAACACGGAGTTTCCCAGAACACCTCAATTTGAGCCCCTTTTCCCCTCCTCATCTCGAGATGAGGGTCGATTCCCCTGCTTTCTCGGGAAAGAAATTGCAAAGTTCCCGTCACACCCCAAGAGGTGGCTGGTCTCACATTGAAACTCTGAGGAAACCTCGTTGGTCGTGCCACAATCCCAAAGATACCGATTTCCCCATCCACTCGAGCTAAGGCCTGATGACCCTGCCCCAATTTGAATGTAACCCCGAGTATCAAGTCACAACACAAAGGACCACTGACACCCCGGTTGCATCCTCCAGAAAAAGATGCAGGTTCCAAATCCAACTTGACAAGAGGCCTGACACCTCATTCACAACTCAAGAGGCAAGCCGAGTTCAATGTCTGAAGACAAGAAGAGTCCTGCCTCCCCTGTTCAAACTCCACAGAAACCTCAAGATGGATGTCAGAAATGGAGAGGAACCCTGAGGTGCCCACCTCAACTCGAGATGAGGCCCTATTCATCCCTGCAGTGACTCAAGACAAATCCCGAGGTACCCCTCGCAACTCGAAAGCAGATCTGACTTCCCTGAGGTAACATGAGCAGGGTAGACCAGGTCCCCACACAACTCGAGAGGAACCCTAAGCTTCCCAGCACAACTCCACAAAAGCCATGAAATTCTCCCCTCCACACGAGATGAGGCCCTTTTACACTGCAGCATTTCCCAAGAAATCCCACGTTCCCTCTTGGAACTCGAAAGGAAACTTGACATCCTTTATGAAAGCCCAGAAGCTTCCCAAGATACCCATACCCACTCGAGAGGAATGCTGAGTTTCCCACCACAACTCAAGAAGAGCCGCGTTTTCCCTGCCTCAATTAAAGATTAGTGTCAATTCCTCTGCTTCATTGGTAAAGGAATCCCAATGTGCCCGTCGCCACTCAAGAGGGGGCCGGTCTCACCCTGAAACCCGAGTGCATCCCTGGGAGTCGTACCTCATTTTGAAAAGACCCCAATTTCCCCATCCACTCCAGACAAGCCTCATTACCCTGAACTGACTCGACTGGAACCACGAGTATTGACTCAAAACATGAAGGGAGGTGTGAAAGCCCCGTGGCACCTCAAGAAAAAGCCCCATATACCTATGCCAACACAACAGGAAGCCTGACACCCCTTTTACACATCGATAGGGAAGGGGAGTTCCATGTCTCCACACGAGACGAAGCCTGACTCCCCTGTTGAAACTCCATAGGAACCCAGAGATCCATGTCAGAACTGGAGAGGAACCCTGAGGTTCCATCCTCAACACGAGATGAGGCCCTATGCCCTTGCACCAACTGGAGAGGAATCCTGAGAGGCCTCTCGCAACTGGAATTGAGACTTCACTTTCCTGAGGCAACACGAGTGGGTCCGTGAGGTCCCCGTCACAACTCGAGAGAAACCCCAAGCTTCCTACCCGAACTTGAGAAAACCCAGGAGATTCTCCCATCAAGGCGAGATGAGGCCCCTTTCCACTGCAGCATCTCGAGAGAAATTCCACCTTCCCTCTTGAGCCTCAAAAGGGCACTTGACACCGTTTAGGCAACTCAAGAAGTTCCCGACATACTCATCTCCACTCGAGAGGAACACTGAGTTTTCCACCACAACTCAAGAAGAGACCCTTTTTTCCGTCATCATCTCGAGATGAGGGTCCATTCCCCCACTTCATCTGCAAAGAAATCCCGACATTTCCATCCCACATCAGGAGGAGGCTGGTCCCACATTGAAACTCGAGAGGAACCCTCGTGGATCTTGCTACAATCCCAAAGAGACTTATTTCCACATCCACTCGAGATAAGGCCTGATTCGAATGGAAGCCCAAGTACTGAGTTCCAACACCAAGGGGCACTGACACCCCAGTTGCATCCTCCAGAAAAAGCCACAGGTTACAAATCCAACTCGACAAAGGCTTGACATCTCCTTCCTATCTCGAGAATCAAGCCGAGTTCCATGCCTCAACACAACATGAGGCCTGCCTCCCCTGTTCAAACTACACGGAAACCCCGAGATCAATGTCATAATTGGAGAGGAACCCTGAGGTGCCTGCCTCAACTCGAGATGAGGCCCTATTCATCCCTGCAGCGATGTGAGAGGAATCCCGAAGTGCCCCCTCGCAACTCGAAAGCAGATCTGACTTCACTGAGGAAACACCAGCAGGTCCCCCAGGTCCCCACGCAACTCGAGAGGAACACTAAGCTTCCCACCACAACTCCAAAAAACCACGAAATTCTCCCCTCCACATGAGATGAGGCCCTTTTATGCTTCAGCATATCCCAGGAAAAGCCCCGTTCTCTCTTGGAACTCGAAAGGGAACTTGACACCCTTTATGAAACTCCAGAAGCTTCCCGAGATACCCATGCCCACTAGAGAGGAACACTGAATTTCTCACCAAAACCCAACAAGAGCCCCATTTTCCTCTCCTCAACTCGAGATGAGGGTCGATTCCCCTGCTTCGTCTGGAAAGGAATGCCGATGTCCCCATCACACCTCAGGAGGAGGACGGTCTGAACTTGAAACTGGAGAGGAACCCAGGGGTCTTGCCACAAATCGAGAGACTCGGAGTTCCCCATCCACTCGATTTAAGGCCTGATTCCCTTGCACCGATTCAAATGGAACCCTGAGAATCAACTCACAACACGAAGGGAGGACTGATACCCCAGTTGAAAATTCGAGAAAAGCCCCAGGTCCCCAGTTCAACTCGACTGGAGGCCTGAAAACTCTTTTACAGCTCGAGAGGAAAGCAGAGTTCCATTCCTTAACACAAGTCGAGACCTGACTCCCTGTTTGAAACTGCAGACACACCGCAAGATCCATGTCAGAATGAGAGAGGAACCCTGAGGGTCCCACCTCAACTGGAGATGAGGCCCTCTTCCATTGCACCGACCCCAGGGGAATCCTGAGAGGCACCTGACAAATAGACAGGATTCCTGACTTCCAATAGGCACCATGAGAAGTACCCTGAGGTCCACGTGGCAACTCGAGGGAACCCCCACTTCCAGCCACAACTCAAAAAACACCTTGAGATTCCCCCTTCCATGCGAATTGAGGCTTGATTCCCCTGCTGTGACTCCAGAGCACTCCTGTGCTCGCCCTCGCAACTTGAATGGAGACTTGACTTTCCTGAAGCCACACGAGCTGGTTTGAGGTCCCCGTCACAACTTGAGAGGAACCCAAAGTTTCATGCCCCGATTCGAGAAACCCCAGGAGATTTTGCCCCTCAACGCGAGATGAGGCCCCTTTCTTCTACAACATCTCAAGAGAAATCCTACCTTCCCTGTTGAGCCTCAAAAGGGTACTTGACAACCTTTAGGCAACTCAAGAAGTTCCCTGACATACCCGTCTCCACTTGAGAGGAACACCGAGTTTCCCACCACAACTCAAGAAGAGCCCCGGTTTCCCCTCCTCATCTCGAGATGAGGGTCCATTCTAATGCTTTGTCTGCAAAGGAATCCCGACATTCCCGTCGTACCTCAGGAGGAGGCCGGTCTCACCTTGAAACTCGAGAGCAACTCCAGTGTCGTGCTACCATTCGAAAAGACCCTGATGTCCCCATCCACTCGAGATAAGACCACATTCCCCTGCAACGACTCGAATGTCACCCCGAGTGTCAACTCACGACATGAAGGGAGGACTGAGAGACCCGTGGCACCTCTAGAAATAGTCCCTGATCCCTACCTCAACACGACAGGAGGACTGACACCACTTTTGCACCTCGAGAGGGAAGTGGAGTTCCATGCCCCAACACGATACGACATCTGAAACCCGAGTGGAATCTCCATAGGGACCCCCAAATCCCTGTCAGAGCTGGAGAGGAACCCTGAGGTTCCTGCCTCAATTCGAGATGAGGCCCTATTCATCCCTGCAGCAATGGAAGAGGAATCCCAAAGTGCCCCTCACAACTCGAAAGCAGATCTGACTTCACTGAGGAAACACGAGCGAGTCCCCCAGATCCCCACACAACTCGAGAGGAACCCTAAGCTTACCACCACAACTCCACAAAAACCACGAAATTCTCCCCTCAACGTGATATGAGGCCCTTTCCAACTGCAGTGTCTTGAGAGAAATCACACGTTCCCTCTTGAAACTCGAAACAGTACTCGACACCCTTTATGAAACTCAAGAAGTTTCATGACATTCCTGTCCCCACTTGAGAGGAACACTGAGTTTCCCAACACACCTCAGTCTGAGCCCCTTTGCCCCTCCTCATCTAGAGATAAGGGGCGATTCCCCTGCTATGTCTGGAAAGGAATCCCAACGTTCCCATCGCACCTCAAGAGGAGGCCGGTCTCACATTGAAACTCGACAGGAAACCTCGTAGGTCGTACCACAATCCCAAAGACACCAATTTCCCCATCCACTCGAGATAAGGCCTTATTCGAATGGAACCCCAAGTACTGAGTCGCAACACCAAGGGGCACTGACACCCTGGATACATCCTCCAGAAAAAGCCCCAGGTCCCCAGTTCAACTCAACTGGAGGCCTTAAACCTCTTTTACAGCTCTAGAGAAAAGCAGAGTTCCATGCCTCAACATAAGTCGAGACCTGACTCCATGTTTGAAACTACAGACACACCGAGATCCATGTCAAAACAGGAGAGGAACACTGACGTTCCCGCCTCAACTCGAGATGAGGCCCTCTTCCATTACACTGACCCCAGAGGAATCCTAAGAGGCCCCTCACAACTCGAAAGGATTCCTGAATTCCCATAGGCACCAGTAGAAGTTCCCTGAGGTCACTGTCAAAATTCGAGGGACTCCAAACTTTACTGCCGCAATTTGAGAAAGACCTTGAGATTCACCCTTCTACGCGAATTGAGGCCAGATTGCCCTGCCGTGACTCGAAAGCAATCCACACTCCCCATTGCAACTCGAATGGAGACTGGACTTCTCTTGGGCAACACGGGAGGCTCCCTGAGTTCCCCGTCGTAAATCGAGACAAACCCCAAACTTCCCGCCACAACTCGAGAAAAACCACGAGATTCCCCCGTCATCACGAGTTGAGGCCCCTTTTCCTGCAGAGCCTAGAGAGCAATCCCGAGTTCCCTCTCAAAACTCCATAGAAGGCTTGACTCCCTTTAGGCCATTCAAGGGCTCCAGGAGATGCCCGTTGCAACTCGAGAGGAGAGCAGAGTTCCTTCCTTCAACTCGAGACGATGCCTGACTCCCCAGGCGAACCTTGAATGCAACCCGGAGATCCCTGTCCCCACTGGAGAGGAACATGGAGTTTCTGGACACAATTCTATCTGAGGCCTACTTCCCATACAGTGAATTGCGAGGAATCCAGAAGTGCCCGACACAACGTGAAATGAGACCTGACTTTCCTGAGGCAATAGGAGCGGGACCATGAGGTCCACGTTGCAACCAGAGAGGAATCCCAAACTTCCTGCCAAACCTTGAGGAAAACCACGAGATTCCCCCTCAAAGCGAGATGAGGCCCTTTCCCAATGCAGCATTTCAAGAGAAATCAAAAGTACCCTCCTGAAATTCGAATCGGTACTCGACACCTTTATGCAATTCAAGAAGTTCCCTGAATACCTGTCCCCACTTGAGAGGAATACTGAGTTCAGGGCACACTTCATCTGAGCTCTTTTAACTCTCCTCATCTCGAGATGAGGGTTGATTCTCCTGTTTTGTCTGGAAAGCAATCCCGACGTTCACGTCGCAACTCAAGAGGAGGCCAGTCTCACATTAAAACTCGACAGGAAACCTCGTGGGTCATGCCACAATCCTAAAGACACCGATTTCCCCATCCACTCGAGATAAAGCCTGATTCGAATGGAACCCCAAGTACTGAATTGCAACACCAAGGGGCACTGACACCCCGGTTGCACCCTCCAGAAAAAGCCACAGGTTCCAAATGCAACTCTGCAAGAGGCCTTACACCCCACTCACAACTCAAGAGGGAAGCCAAGTTCCAAGCCTCAACACAAGATTAGGGCTGCCTGCCCTGTTCAAATTCCACAGAAACCTGAGATCGATGTCAGAAATGGAGAGGAACCATGAGGTTCGTGCCTCAACTTGAGATGAGGCCCGATTCATCTGTGCAGCGACGCAAGAGGAATCCCGAGGTGCCCCTCACAACTCAAAAGCAGATCTGACTTCCCTGAGGAAACATGAGAGGGTCCCCTATGTCCCCACACAACTTGAGAGCAATGCTACATTTCCCACGACAAATCCACAAAAACCAAGGAATTCTCCCCTCCACATGAGATGAGGCCCTTTTACACTGCAGGGTTTCCCAAGAAATCCCATGTTCCTCTTGGAAGTAGAAAGGGAACTTGACACCCTTTATGAAACCCCAGAAGCTTCCTGAGATAACTGTCCCCACTCGAGAGGAATGCTGAGTTCCCTGCCACAATCCAAGAAGTGCCACTTTTTCCCCTCCTCAACTCAAAATGAGGGTTGATTCCCCTCCTTCATCTGGAAGGGAATGCCGAGTACCCATCACACCTCAGGAGGAGGCTGGTCTCAAATTGAAACTGGAGAGGAACTGAGGGTCTTGCCACAATTCGAGAGACACGGAGTTCTCCATCCACTCGAGATAAGGCCTGATTCCATTGCACCCATTCGAATGGAAGCCCGCAAATCAAGTCACAACCCGAAGGGAGGACTTAAACCCAATTTCCTAATTCAAGAATAGCCTCAGGTCCCCAATTCAATCGACTGGAGTCCTGAAACCACTTTAAAGCTCTAGAGGAAAGCAGAGTTCCATGCCTCAACATAAGTCGAGACCTGACTCCATGTTTGAAACTACAGACACACACTGAGATCCACGTCAGAACAGGAGAGAAACACTGACGTTCCCGCCTCAACTCGAGATGAGGCCCTCTTCCATTGCACTGATCCCAGAGGAATTCTAAGAGGCCCCTCAAAACTCGAAAGGATTCCTGAATTCCCATAGGCATCAGAAGTTCCCTGAGGTCACCGTCGCAACTCGAGGGACCCCAAAGTTTCCTGCCGCAACTCGACAAGGACCTTGAGATTCCCCCTTCTCTGCGAATTGAGGCCCGATTCCCCTGCCGTGAATCGAGAGCAATCCCCCGCTCCCCAACACAACTCAAATAGAGACTGGAGTTCTCTTGGGCAACACGGGAGGCTCCCTGAGTTCCCCGTCATAAATCGAGACAAACCCCAACTTCCCACCACAACTCGGAAAAAAACCACGAGATTCCTCTGTCATCGCGAGATGTGGCCCTTCTTTTCCTGAAGGGCCTAGAGAGCAATCCTGAGTTCCCTCTCAAAACTCCATAGGAGGCTTGACTCCCTTTAGGCCACTCAAGGGCTCCAGGAGATGCCCGTTGCAACTCGAGAGGAGAGCAGAGTTCCTTCCTTCAACTCGAGACGATGCCTGACTCCGCAGGCGAACCTTGAACGCACCCGGAGATCCCTGTCCCCACTGGAGAGGAACATGGAGTTTCTGGACACAATTCTATCTGAGGCCTACTTCCCATACAGTGAATTGCAAGGACTCCAAAGGTGCCCGTCACAATGCGAACTGAGACCTGACATCACTGAGGAAATATGAGCAGGACCCTGGGGTCCACGTCACAACCAGTGAGGAACCCCAAACTTCCTGCGAAACCTCGAGGAAAACCAAGGAATTCCCCTTCAAAGCGAGATGAGGCCCTTTCCCAATGCAGCGTTTTGAGAGAAATCAAAAGTACCCTCTTCAAATTCGAATGGATACTTGACACCTTTAGGCAAATCAAGAAGTTCCCTGACATACACTCCCCTACTTGAGAGGAATACCAAGTTCCAGGGCACACTTCATTCTGAGCTCTTTTAACTCTCCTTTTCTCGAGATTGGGGTCGATTCTCCTGCTTTGTCTGGAAAGCAATCCTGACGTTCCTGTCACAACTCAAGAGGAGGCCAGTCTCACATTGAAACTCCACAGGAAACCTTGTGGGTCGTGCCACAATCCCAAAGACACCGATTTACCCATCCACTCGAGATAAGGCCTGATTTGAATGGAACACCGAGTACTGAGTCGCAACACCAAGGGGCACTGACACCTCAGTTGCATCCTCCAGAAAAAGCCACAGGTTCCAAATACAACTCAGCAAGAGGCCTTACACCCCATTCACAACTCGAGAGGGAAGTCGAGCTCCATGCCTCAACACAAGATGAGGCCTTCCTGCCCTGTTCAAACTCCACAGAAACCCTGAGATTGATGTCAGAAATGGAGAGGAACCATGAGGTTCGTGCCTCAACTCGAGATAAGGCCCTACTCATCCATGCAGTGATGCAAGAGGAATCCCGAGGTGCCCCTTGCAACTCGAAAGTAGATCTGACTTCCCTGAGGAAACACGAGTGGGTCTCCCAGGTCCCCACACAACTTGAGAGCAACCCGGAGCTTCCCACTACAACTCCACAAAAAACACGGAATTCTCTCCTCCATGCGAGGTGAGGCCCTTTTATGCTGCAGTGTTTCCTAAGAAATCCTACGTTCCCTCTTGGAAGTAGAAAGGGAACTTGACACCCTTTATGAAACCCCAGAAGCCTCCCGAAATACCCATCCCCACTCCAGAGGAACCCTGAGTCTCCAACCAAAACCCAAGAAGTTCCGCTTTTTCCCCTCCTCAACTCGAAATGAGGGTCAAATCCCCTGCTTCATCTGGAAGGGAATGCCGACTTCCCCGACGCACCTGAAGAGGAGGTCGGTCTCAAATTGAAACTGGGGGTCTTGCCACAATTTGAGAGACACGGAGTTCCCCATCCACTCGAGATAAGGCCTGATTCCCTTGCACCGATTTGAATGGAACCCTGAGAATCAACTCACAACATGAAGGGAGGACTGATACCCCGATTCTAAATTCGAGAAAAGCCCCAGATCCCCAATTCAACTCAACTGGAGGCCTGAAACCTCTTTTACACCTGGAGAGTAAAGCAGAGTTCCATTCCTCAACACAGTTGAGACCTGACTTCCCATTTGAAACTAGACACACCCCGAGATCCACGTCAGAACAGGAGAGGAACCCTGATTTCCCAGCTGAACAGGAGATGAGGCCCTCTTCCATTGTACTGACATCAGAGGAATCCCAAGAGGCCCACCACAACATGAAAGGATTCCTGAATTCCAGTAGGCACCATGAGAAGTTCCCTGAGGTCACCGTGGCAACTCGAGGGACCCCAAAGTTTCCTGCTGCAACTCGATAAAGACCTCGAGATTCCCCTTTCATCACGAATTGAGGCCTGATTCCCCTGCCGTGACTCGAGAGCAATCCCGTGCTCCTATTCTCAAATCTAATGGAGACTAGACTTCCCTGGGGCAACACGGGATGCTCCCTGAGTTCTCGGTTGTAACTCGAGAGAAACCCCAAACTTCCCGCCACAACTCGAGAAAAACAACGAGATTCCCCCATCACCGCGAGATGAAGCCCTTCTTTCTTGGAGGGCCTAGAGAGCAATCCCAAGTTCCCTCTGAAAACTCCATAGGAGTCTTTACTCACTTAAGGCCACTTAAAGGACTCCAGGAGATACCCGTTGCAACTCGAGAGCAGAGTAGAGTTCTTTGCTTCAACTCAGACGAGGCCTGACTCCCCAGGGGAACCTTGAATGCAACCCAGAAATCCCTGTCACCACTGGAGAGTAACACAGAGTTTGTGGACACAAGTCTATCTGAGGCCTATTTCCCCTGCAGTGACTTGAGAGGAATCCAGAGGTGCCCGTTACAACTCGAAATAAGACCTGACTTCCCAGAGGCTATACGAGCGGGACACTGAGGTCCACGTCACAACTCGAGAGGGACCCCAAACTTCCTGCCAAACCTTGAGGAAAACCACGGGATTCTCCCCTCAAAGTGAGATGAGGCGCTTTCCCACTGCAGCGTCTCGAAAGATATCCCACATACCCTCTTGAAATTCGAATCGGTACTTGACACCTTTATGCACTTCAAGAAGTTCCCTGACATACGTGTCCCCACTTAAGAGGAATACCGAGTTCCAGGGCACACTTCATTCTGAGCTCTTTTACCCCTCCTCAGCTCGAGATAAGGGTCGAGTTTCCTGCTTTGTCTGGAAGCGATCCCAACGTTCCCATCACAACTCAAGAGGTGGCTGGTCTCACATTGAAACTCGACAGGAAACCTCGTGGGTCGTGCCACAATCCCAAAGACACTGATTTACCCATCCACTCAAGATAAGGCCTTATTTGAATGGAACCCCGAGTACTGAGTCACAACACCAAGGTGCACTGACACCCTGGTTGCATCCTCCAGAAAAAGCCACAGGTTCCAAATGCAACTCGACAAGAGGCCTGACACCCCATTCACAACTCGAAAGGCAAGCCGAATTCCATGTCTCAACAAAAGACAAGGCCTGCCTCCCTGTTCAAACTTCACAAAAAAACCCTGAGATCGATATCAGAAATGAAGAGGAATCCTGAGGTTCATGCCTCAACTCGAGATGAGGCCCTATTCATCCGTGCAGTGATGCAAGAGGAATCCCGAGGTGCCCCTTGCAACTCGAAAGTAGATCTGACTTCCCTGAGGAAACATGAATGGGTCCCCCAGGTCCCCACACAACTTGAGAGCAACCCGGAGCTTCCCACTACAACTCCACAAAAAAAACACGGAATTCTCCCCTCCATGTGAGGTGAGGCCCTTTTATGCTGCAGTGTTTCTTAGAAATCCCACGTTCCCTCTTGGAAGTAGAAAGGGAACTTGACACCCTTTATGAAACCCCAGAAGCCTCCCGAAATACCCATCCCCACTCCAGAGGAACCCTGAGTCTCCCACCAAAACCCAAGAAGTTCCACTTTTTCCCCTCCTCAACTCGAAATGAGGGTCAAATCCCCTGCTTCATCTGAAAGGGAATGCCGACGTTCCCATCATACCTGAAGAGGAGGTCGGTCTCAAATTGAAACTGGAGAGGAACCGGGGGGTCTTGCCACAATTCGAGAGACACGGAGTTCCCCATCCACTCGAGGTAAGGCCTGATTCCCTTGCACAGATTTGAACGGAACCCTGAGAATCAACTCACAACATGAAGGGAGGACTGATACCCCGATTCTAAATTCGAGAAAAGCCCCAGATCCCCAATTCAACTCAACTGGAGGCCTGAAACCTCTTTTACAGCTGGAGAGAAAAGCAGAGTTTCATGCCTCAACACAGTTGAGACATGACTTCCCACTTGAAACTTCAGACACACCCCGAGATCCACGTCAGAACAGGAGAAGAAACATGAGGTTCCCGCCTGAACAGGAGATGAGGCCCTCTTCCATTTTACCGATACCAGAGGTATCCTGAGAGGCCCCTCCCAACACAAAAGGATTCCTGAATTCCCATAGGCACCATGAGAAGTTCCCTGAGGTCACCGTGGCAACTCGAGGGACCCCAAAGTTTCCTGCTGCAACTCGATAAAGACCTCGAGATTCCCCCTTCATCGTGAATTGAGGCCCAATTCCCCTGCAGTGACTCAAGAGCAATCCCACGCTCCCCACTTCAAATGTAATGGAGACTGGAATTCCCTGGGGCAACACTGGATGCTCCCTGAGTTCTCAGTTGTAACTCGAGAGAAACCCCAAACTTCCCACCACAACTCGAGAAAAACAACGAGATTCCCCCATCATCGCGAGATGAAGCCCTTCTTTCCTGGAGGGCCTAGAGAGCAATACCGAGTTCCCTCTGAAAACTCCATAGGAGTCTTGACTCCCTTAAGGCCACTTAAAGGAGTCCAGGAGATACCCGTTGCAACTCGAGACGAGTGTAGAGCTCTTTGCTTCAACTCAAGACAAGGCCTGACTCCCCAGGGGAACCTTGAACGCAACCTGGAGATCCCTGTTCTCACTGGAGAGGAACATGGAGTTTCTGGACACAAGTCTATCTAAGGAATATTTACCCTGCAGTGACTTGGGAGGAATCCCGAGGTTCCCGTCACAACTCAAAATGAGACCGAACTTCCATGAAGTAATACGAGCGGAATCTTGAGGTCCACGTCACAACTCGAGAGGAACGCCAAACTTCCCACCAAGCCTCGAGGAAAACCACGGGATTCTCCCCTCAACAGGAGATGAGGCCCTTTCCCACTGCAGTGTCTTGAGAGAAATTACACGTTCCCTCTTGAAACTTATACAGTACTCGACACCCTTTATGAAACTCAGAAGTTCCCCGACAATCCTGTCTCCACTTGAGAGTTACACCGAGTTTCCTGACACACCTCAATCTGAGCCCCTTTGCCCCTCCTCATCTCGAAATGAGGGGAGATTCCCCTTCTTTGTCTGGAAAGGAATCCCGACGTTCCTGTCGCACCTGAAGAGGAGACCGGTCTCACATTGAAACTCGACAGGAAACCTCGTAGGTCGTGCCACAATGCCAAAGACACTGATTTCCCCATCCACTCGAAATAAGGCCTGATTCGAATGGAACCCCGAGTACTGAGTCACAACACCAAGGGGCACTGACACCCCAGTTGCATTCTCCATAAAAAGCCGCAGGTTACAAATCCAACTCGACAAGAGGCTTGAAATACCATTCACAACTCTAGAGGCAAGCCGAATTCCATGTCTCAACAAAAGACGAGGCCTGCCTCCCCTGTTCAAACTCCACAGAAACCTGAAATCGATGTCAGAAATGGAGAGGAACCCTGAGGTTCCCGCCTCAACTCGAGATGAGGCCCTATTCATCCCTGCAGTGATGGGAGAGGAATCCTGAAGTGCCCCTCGGGTTTGAAAGCAGATCTGACTTCCCTGAGGAAACACGAGTGGGTCCCCCAGATCCCCACGCAACTCGAGAGGAACCCTAAGCTTCCCGCCACAACTCCACAAAAACCACAAAATTCTCCCCTCAACACAATATGAGGCCCTTTTACAATGCAGCGTTTCCCAAGAAATCCACGTTCCCTCTTGGAATTCGAAAGGGAACTTGACACCCTTTATGAAACCCCAGAAGTTTCCCGAGATAGCCGTCCCCCCTCCAGCGGAATGCCGAGTTTCCCGCCAAAACCCAGGAAGAGCCCCGTTTTCCTCTCCTCGACTCGAGATAAGGGTCGATTCCCATGCTTAATCTGGAAAGGAATGCCGATGTCCCTCTCACATCTCAAGAGGAGGTCAGTCTCTACGTGAAACTGGAGAGGACCCGTGGGTTTGCCACAAATCAAGAGACACGGATTTCCCCATCCATTCCAGATGAGGCTGATTCTCTTGTACCGATTCTAATGGAACCCTGAGAATCAACTCACAACATGAAGGGAGGACTTATACCCCATTTCCTAATTCGAGAAAAGCCTCAGGTCCCCAATTCAACTCGACTGGAGGCCTGAAACCTCTTTTACAGCTCGAGAGGAAAGCAGAGTTCCATGCTTCAACATAAGTCGAGACCTGACTCCCTGTTTGAAACTGCAGACACACACTGAGATCCATGTCAGAAAAGAGGAACCCTGAGGGTCCCACCTCAACTTCCATTGCACTGACCCCAGAGGAATCCCAAGAGTGCCCTCACAACTGGAAAGGATTCCTGACTTCCCATAGGCACCATGAGAAGTTCCCTGAAGTCACTGTCACAACTCGAGGGACCCCAAAGTTTCCTGCCACAACACGAGAAAGACCCTGAGATTCCCCCTTTTCCGCCAATTGAGGCCCGATTCCCCTGCCGTGACCCGAGAGCAATCCCCCGCTCCCCAACACAACTCAAATAGAGACTGGAGTTCTCTTGGGTAACACGGGAGGCTCCCTGAGTTCCCCGTCATAACTTGAGAGAAACCCCAAATTTCCCGCTGCAACTCGAGAAAAACCACGAGATTCCTCCGTCATCGCGAGATGAGGCTCTTCTTTTCCTGAAGGGCCTAGAGAGCAATCCCGAGTTCCCTCTCAAAACTCCATAGGAGGCTTGACTCCCTTTAGGCCACTCAAGGGCTCCAGGAGATGCCTGTTGCAATTCGAGAGGAGAGCAGAGTTCCTTCCTTCAACTCGAGACGAGGCCTGACTCCCCAGGTGAACCTTGAACGCAACCCAGAAATCCCTGTCACCACTGGAGAGGAACACGGAGGTTCTGGACACAAGTCTATCTGAGGCCTATTTCCCCTGCAGTGACTTGCAAGGAATCCAGAAGTGCTCGTCACAACTCAAAAGTGACCTGACTTCCCTGAAGCAATACGAACGGACCCTGATGTCCAGGTTGCAACACAAGAGGAACCCCAAACTTCCTGCCAAACTTCGAGGAAAACCACTGGATTCCCCCCTCAAAGCGAGAGGAGGCCCTTTCCCACTGCAGCATCTCTCAAGATATCCCACATACCCTCTTGAAATTCGAATCGACACCTTTATGCAATTCAAGAAGTTCCCCGACATACACGTCCCCACTTGAGAGGAATACCGTGTTCCCAGGCACACTTCATTCTGAGCTCTTTTGCCCCTCTGCATCTCAGGATGAGGGTCGATTCTCCTGCTTTGTCTGGAAAGGAATCCTGACATTTCTGTCGCAAATTAAGAGGAGGCTGGTCTCACACTGAAACTCGACAGGAAACCTCGTGGGTCATGCCACAATCCCAAAGACACTGATTTCCCCATCCACTCGAGATAAGGCCTGATTCGAATGGAACACCGAGTACTGAGTTGCAACACCAAGGGGCACTGACACCCCAGTTACATCCTCCAGAAAAAGCCACAGGTTCCAAATGCAACTCTGCAAGAGGCCTTACACCCCATTCACAACTCAAGAGGGAAGTCGAGCTCCATGCCTCAACACAAGATGAGGCCTGCCTCCCCTGTTCAAACTCCACAGAAACAGAGATCGATGTCAGAAATGGAGAGGAACCCTGAGGTTCACGCCTCAACTCAAGATGAGGCCCTATTCATCCCTTCAGCAATGCAAGAGGAATCCCGAGGTGCCCCTCGCAACTCGAGAGCAGATCTGACTTCCCTGAGGAAACACGAGCGGGTCCCCCAGGTCCCCATGCAACTTGAAAGCGACCCTAAGCTTCCCACTACCACTCCACAAAAACCACAGAATTCTCCCCTCCACGCGAGATGAGGCCCTTTTTCGCTGCAGTGTTTCCAAAGAAATCCCAAGTTCCATCTTGGAAGTAGAAAGGGAAGTTGACAACCTTTACGAAATCCCAGAAGCTTCCCGAGATACCCGTCCTCACTCCAGAAGAATGCTGAGTTTCTTGCCACAACCCAAGAAGAGCCACTTTATACCCTCCTCAACTTCAAATGAGGGTCAATTCCCCCGCTTCATCTGGGAATGCCATGTTCCCGTCACACTTCAAGAGGAGGCCAGTCTCAAGTTGAAACTGGAGAGGAACCCAGGGGTCTTGCCACAATTCGAGAGACACGGAGTTCCCCATCCACTCGAGATAAGGCCTGATTCCCTTGAACTGATTCGAACGGGACCCCAAGAATCAACTTACAACATGAAGGGAGGACTTATACCCAGGTTTGAAATTCGAGAAAAGCCCCAGGTCAACTCCACTGGAGGCCTGAAACCTCTTTTACAGCTGGAGAGAAAAGCAGAGTTTTATGCCTCAACACAGTTGAGACATGACTTCCCATTTGAAACTGCAGACACAGCCCGAGATCCACATCAGAACAGGAGAGGAACCCTGATTTCCCAGCTGAACAGGAGATGAGGCCCTCTTCCATTGTACTGACACCAGAGGAATCCTAAGAGGCCCCTCCCAACACGAAAGGATTCCTGACTTCCCATAGGCACCATGAGAAGTTGCCTGAGGTCACCGTAGCTACTCGAGGGACCCCAAAGTTTCCTGCCACAACTCAAGAAAGGCCTCTAGATTCTCCCTTCAACATGAATTGAGGCCTGATTCCCCTGCCATGACTCGAGAGAAATCCCACATTTCCCATCTCAAATATAATGGAGACTGGACTTCCCTGGAGCAACATGGGAGGCTCAGTTGTTCCTGGTCGTATCTCGAGAGAAACCCCAAACTTCCTGCCACAACTCGAGAAAAACCACAAGATTCCCCCATCATCACTAGATGAAGTCGTTCTTTCTTGGAGTGCCTAGAGAGGAATCCCGAGTTCCCTCTGAAAACTCCATAGGAGTCTTGACTCCCTTGAGGCCACTTAAAGGAGTCCAGGAGATACCTGTTGCAACTCGAGAGTAGAATAAAGTTCTTTGCTTCAACTCAAGACAAGGCCTGACTCCCCAGGGGAATCTTGAACGCAACCCAAAGATCCCTGTCCCCACTGGAGAGGTACATGGAGTTTCTGGACACAAGTCTATCTAAGGAATATTTACCCTGAAGTGACTTGCGAGGAATCCCCAGGTTCCCGTCTCAACTCGAAATGAGACCTGACTTCCCTGAGGCAATACGAGCGGGATGCTGAGGTCAAAGTCGCAACTCGAGAGAAACGCCAAACTTCACGCCGAGCCTCTAGGAAAACCAAGGGATTCTCCCCTCAATGCAAGATGAGGCCCTTTCCCATTTCAGGGTATCGAGAGAACTCCCATGTTCTCTCTTGAAACTCGAAACGGTACTCGACACCCTTTATGAAACTCAAGAAGTTCCCTGACATACCCGTCCCCACTTGAGAGGAACACCGAGTTTCCTGACACACCTCAATCTGAGCCCCTTTGCCCCTCCTCATCTCAAGATGAGGTTCAATTCCCCTGCTTTGTCTGGAAAGGAATGCCAACCTTCCCGTCACACCTCAAGAGGAGGCCAGTCTCACATTGACACTCGACAGGAAACCTCGTGGGTTGTGCCACAATCCCAAAGGCACCGATTTCCCCATCCACTCGAGATAAGGCCTGATTCGAATGGAACCCCAAGTACTGAGTCGCAACACCAAGGGGCACTGACACCCGAGTTGCATCCTCCATAAAAAGCCACAGGTTACAAAACCAACTCAACAAGAGGCTTGACACCCCATTCCTAACTCAAGAGGCAAGCCGAATTCCACGCCTCAACACAAGACGAGGCCTGCCTCCCCAGTTCAAACTCCACTGAAACCCCGAGATCGATGTCATAATTGGAGAGGAACCCTGAGGTTCTGGCCTCAACTCGAGATGAGGCACTATGCTCCTGCACCGACTGGAGAGGAATCCGGAGAGGCCCCTCGCAACTCGAATGGAGACTTGAATTTCCTAAGGCGACACGAGGGGTTTGAGGTCATCTTCGCAACTCGAGAGGAACTGCAAGTTTTCTGCCAGGAATTGAGAAACCCCAGGAGATTCTCCCCTCAACGCGAGATGAGGCCCCTTTCTGCTGCAGCATCTCAAGAGAAATCCCACCTTCCCTCTTGAGCCTCCAGAGGGTACTTGACACACTTTAGGCAATGCAAGAAGTTCCCCCGACAAACACGTCTCCACTCAAGAGGAACATTGAACTTCCCGCCACAACTCAAGAAGAGCCCCGGTTTCCCCTCCTCATCATGAGATGGGGTCCATTCCTTGCTTCGTCTGCAAAGGAATCCCGACATTCCCGTCATACCTCAGGAGGAGGCCAGTCTCACCTGGAAACTCCAGAGGAACTCCAGGGGTCGTGCCACTGTTTGAAAAGACCCTGATGTCTCCATCCACTCCAGATAAGGCCTGATTCCCCTGCACCAGCTCCAATGGAACACCAAGTATCCTCTCACGACAGAATGGGAGGCCTTTCGGCCCTGCCTATCCTCTTGAAAAAGCCCAAATTCCCCACCTGAACTTGACTGGAGGCCTGACACGCCTTGGACAACTCAAGAGGAATGCAGATTTCCATGCCTCGACACCAGACGAAGCCTGACTCCCTAGTTGCACCTTGATAGGAAGCCCGAGATCCCTGTCGCCACAGGAGAGGAACACTGAGTTTCCCGACTGAACTCCAGACATGGCCCTATTCACAGGCAGCGACTCGAGAGGAATCCTGACGTGCCCCTTGCAACTCGAAAAGAGACCTGACTTCACTGAGGCAACACAAACAGGTCCCTGAGGTCCCCATAGCAACTCGAGAGGAACCCAAGTTTTTGGCTGCTACTCGAGAAAAACAATGAGATTCTCCCCTCAACGCGAGATGAGGCCCTTTTCCAGAGCAGTGTCTTGAGAAAAATCCCACGATCCCTCTTGAAACGCAAAAGGGAACTTGACACCCTTGATGCAACTCAGGAAGGTCCCCAAGATACCCGTCCCCACTAAAAGGGACACCAAGTTTCATGACACAACTCAAGAAGAGCCCCGTTTCTCCTTCCTCAACTCGAGATGAAGGTCGATTCCCCTGCTTCTTCCGGGAAAGGAATCCTGATGTTGCCGTTGCCCCTCAAGAGGAGGCCAGTCTCACCTTGAAACTCGGGTGCATCCCCGGGAGTCACGCCTCAATTTGAAAAGACCCCGCTTTTCCCAGCCACTCCAGGTAAGCCTGATTCCCCTGCACTGACTCGACTGGAACCCCAAGGATCGACTCAAAACACGAAGGGAGGTGTGATAGCCCCATGGCACCTCGAGAAAAAACCCCAGACCCCTAGGTCCACTCGACAGGAAGCCTGACATCTCTTAGAAACCTCGAGAGGGAAGCAGAGTTCCATGTCTCCACACGAGACGAGGCCTGACTACCCTGTTGAGACTCTATAAGAACCCCAAGATCCATGTCAGAACTGGAGAGGAACCCTAAGGTTCCAGCATCAACTCGAGATGAGGCTGTATGCCTCTGCACCGACTAGAGAGGAATCCCGAGAGGCCCCTCGCTAATCGAATGGAGACTTGACTTTGCTGAGGCAACATGAGAGGGTTTGAGGTCCCCGTTGCAACTCAGAGGAACCCCAAATTTCCAGCTGCGACTGGAGAAACCCCAGAGGATTCTACAGTCAACGTGAGATTTTGCCCCTTCCCACTGCATCATCTCGAGAGAAATCCCACCTTCCATCTTGAGCCTCAAAAGGGTACTTGACACCCTTTAGGCAACACAAGAAGTTCCCCGACATATCCGTCTCCACTCGAGAGGAACACCAAGCTTCCCACCACAATTCATGAAGAGCCCCGGGTTCATATCCTCATCTCGAGATGAGGGTCCATTCCCTGCTTCGTCTGCAAAGGAATCCCGAGGTTCCCGTCGCACCTCAGGAGGAGACCGGACTGACCACTGAAACTCAAGAGGAACTCCAGGGGTCGATGCCACTGTAGGAAAAGACCCTGATGTCCCCGTCCACTCACGCTAAGGCCTCATTCCCCCTACAACGATGCGAATGTCACCCCGAAGATCAACTCACGACACTAAGGGAGGACTGAGGGCCCTGTGGCGCCTCTAGAAACAGCCCCTGATCCCTACCTCAACACGACAGGATGCCTGACACCCCTTTTCCACCTCGAGCAGGAAGCGGAGTTCCATGCCCCAGCACTAGAGGACGTCTGCCTCCCCAGTGGAATCTCCATAGGGACCCAGAATTCCCTGTCAGAGCTGGAGAGGAACACTGAGTTTCCCGCCTCAACTCGAGATGAGGCCCTAGTCGCCTGCACCAACTTGAGAGGAATCTCCAGAGGCCAATCACAACTCGAAAGGATTCCTGACTTCCCAGAGACAACATGAGAGCCTCCCTCAGGTCCCCATGGCAACTTGAGGAAACCCACACTTTCTGACGCAATTTGAGAAACACCTTGAGATTCCCCCTTCCACGCGAATTGATGCCTGATTTCCCTGCCGTGACTCCAGATCACTCCCACGCTCGCCCTCGCAACTTGAATGGAGACTTGACTTCCCTGAGGCAACACGACAGGCTGCCTTAGTTCCCAGTGGGTACCTGGAGAGGTTACCCAAGCCTCCCGCCGTAACTCGAGAAAAAGCACGAGATTCCCCCGTCAACGCGAAATGAGGCCCTTTTTTCCTGCAGCGCCTCGAAAGCAATCCCGAGTTCCCTCTCAAAACTCAAGAGGAGGCTTGACTCCTTTCATGCAACCCAAGGGGGCCAGAGATCCCCGTCACAACTCAAAATGAAAGTCAATTTTCCGCCACAACTCGAGAAGAGCCCCGTGTTCCCACCTCATCTGGAGATGAGGGCCCATTCCCTGCTCTCAACTCAAGAGGAATCCCAACTTCCCTTCACACCACAAGAGGAAGCCTGTGTCACCAATTGAATCTCGAGTGTATCTGGTGGATCCTGTTGCAAGGAAAAAGGATGCTGAGCTCCCACTCAGTTCCAGATAAGTTTTAATTCCCCTCCATCGGCTCCAATGGAACACCGAGTATCCTCTCACAACAGGATTGGGAAGCCTGTCGGCCCTGCCTAACCTCTTGAAAAAGCCCAAATCCCCACCTGAACTCAAACCGGAAGCCTGACCACCCCTTTGACAAACTCGAGAGGAATGCAGAGTTCCATGCCCTCAAAAACCAGATGAGGCCTGACTCCCTAGTTGAACCTTGATAGGAAGCCCTA